>NW_006922055.1:1482126-1521974 GCF_000298275.1 Orycteropus afer afer | reverse complement strand
ACTCATTGAGACCCCTCCTTGGTTTTCTGAGGTGGTATAACTATGGAAGTAGATTGCCTAATCATACATAGCTGTGGTAAATATTTTGCAACCATGGCACAAGTCTTTTCCTACCTGTATCCTTGCCTCTTGTAATATGACTTCATACTTCTCCCATCAAGAGTTGGAGTGTATGTCCATCTCTTAAATCTGGGCTGGTCTAATGACTTTCTTATCCAATAAATGGCAGCAGAAGTGATGTTATGCTAGCCCTAGGCCTTACATGCTTCCATTTTCTCCTTTATATCCTGCTACTATCATGTGAAAAGACAAAGGAAGCCTGTTCAATGACACAAGACACTCAGTCATTCTATCATCCCAGACCATAACCATTCAGTGTAGGAGGATCCAACCAAGACCAACAAAATGGCTTTTTAGATGAACCATGAATAGACTGATGAGCAAGGCTGTTCTAGATCAGGCAACCTCTAGGTGACCTAATTTTCAGACTAAACAAATGCTTGTTCTTTTAAGCCTCTAAGTTTTGGATTTTGTTTGCTTTGTTTTAATGTGTCAATAACTAACTGATACCCTGGCATGTGGTGGTGTTTAATAAAGAGTCCCTTTTGAGATTATTTTTCCAAATGGTTAATTTGGCTTTTGAAAGAATATGAATAATGGACAATATGTATCTAAAAGAAGCTTTGCAGGAAAATAGAAAATGTTGTTATATAAATAATAGCTATTTCTATATTATGTGTGCCCAGAATTTTTTTGAAACTTCAATTATTTTTTTTATGTTTTAAATCAAATACTCTTAGTCATAGGTACTAGTTATTCAAATTTTGAATTATACATGAAGTATGCTTCAGATTTACATGTTGTGCCAGCTATTCCTCATGGCAGAAATCCTTCACTAACAGGATTAATACTATTATTATTCAAATTTACACACCGACCATCAAAGCCAAAGAAGAAGAAATTGAAGATTTTTTTTTTTTACCAACTTCTGAAGTCTGAAATTAACCAAACATGGAATCAAATGTATTGATTATTGCTGGTGACTGGAATTCAAAAGTTTAATTCAAAACCGAAAAGAATCACTGGTAGTTGGAAAATATGGCCTTGGTGATAGCAACCCACTGGAGATGGCACGATAGAATTTTGTAAGACCAACAATGTATTCATTGCAAATACCTTTTTTCAACAACATAAATGGTGACTATATACATGAAATTTGCCATATGGAATACACAGGAATCAGATCGACCACATCTGTGAAAAAAGTTGATGGAGAAGCTCAGTATCTTCAGCCAAAACAAGTCCAGGAGCTAAATGTGGAACAGAGCATCAATTGCTCATATGAAAGTTTAAGCTGAGCTGAAGGCAATTAAAACAAGTCCATGGGAGCCCAAATAATACCTTGATTATGTCCCACTTGAATTCAGATACTATCTGAGGAATAAATTTGACTAATTGAACACCAATGGCTGAAAACCAGAGGAATTGTGGGATGACATCAAGAACATCATCCATGAAGAAAGCAAAGAGTCATTAAAACACAGGAAAGGAAGAAAGACCAAAATGGATGTCAGAAGATGCTCTGGAACTTGTTCTTGAAAGGAGAGTAGCAAAAACAGATGGAAGAAATAACAAGATAAAAGAGCTAAACAGAAGATTTCAAAGAGCAGCTCAAGAAGACAAAGTCAATTACAATGAAATGTGCAAAGACCTGGAGTTAGAAAACCAAAAAAAGAACACACTGGGCATTTCTCAAGCTGAAAGAACAGTAGAAAAAATTCAGGCCTCGAGTTGTAATATTGAAAAATTCTATGGACACAATATTGAGTGTGGAGGAAACATCAAAAGAAGATGGATGGGATACACAGAGTCATTATTCTAAAAAAAATTAATCGATGTTCACCTATTTCAGGAGGTGGCATATGATCAAGAACCTATGGTATTGAAAGAAGAAGTCAAAACTGCACTGAAGTTATTGGCGAAAAACAAGGCTCCAGGAATTGGTGGAATTCCCAATGAGATGTTTCAACAAATGGATGCCAAGCTGGAGGAACTTACTTGTCTACACCAAGAAATTTGGAATACAACCACCTGGCCAATTCATTGGAAGACAGCCCTATTTGTACCCGTTCCAAAGAAAGATGATCCAACAGAATGTGGAAATTATAAAAAAATATCATTAATATTGCACACAAGTAACCTTTTGGTAAAGTAAATTAAGGAGCGATTGTAGTAGTATATTATTGACAGGGAACTTTCAGAATGCAACCTGAATTCAGAAGAGTACATAGAATGAGGAGTAACATTGCTGATGTCAGATGGATCTTGGCTCAAAGCAAAGAATACCAGAAAGATATATGTTGTTGTTGTTGTTATGTGCCACTGAGTCAGACCCAACTCATAGAGACCCCTCCTTGGGTTTCCAAGGCGATATCACTACAGAAGTGGATTGCCCAACCTTTATTTTGAGGAGTGGCTAGTGGGTTTGAACCACCAGCCTTCTGGTTAGCAGTCAAATGCCTTAGGTATTATGCTACCAGGGCTCCTAGAAAGATGTATAGTTATGTGTTATTAATTACACAACAGCATTTGACTGTGTGGGTGATAACAAATTACAGGTAACATTGAGAAGAATGGAATTCCAGAACACGTAATTGTGCTCATGAGAAACCTGCACATAGACATGGAGGTTGTTTTAACAGAAGAAGAGGATACTTCATGGTTTAAAATCAGGAAGGGAGTATGTCAGGGTTGTATCCTTCCACCATAGTTATTCAATCTGAGTATGCTAAGCAAATAATCTGAAAATCTGGACTATATGAAGAAGAACATGACATCAGAATTGGAAGAAGACTCATTAATAACCTGTAATATGTGGATGACACAACTGTGTTTACTGAAAGTGAAGATGACTGGAAGCACTTACTGATGAAGATTAAAGGCTGCAGTCTGCATTATGGATTACACCTCAACATAAATAAAATGAAAACCCTCACCACTGGATCAATAAGTAGCATCACAATAGATGGAGAAAGACTGAAGTTGTCAAACATTTCATAGTAGTTGGTTCCACAATCAACACCAATGGAAGCAGCAGTCAAGAAATCAGATGACATATTGCACTGGGCAAATCTACCGCAAATGACCTCTTTAAAGTGCTGAAGGGCAAAAATATCTCTGAAGATTAAGTGCTCCCAACCCAAACCATGATATTTTCAATAGCTTCATATGTATGTGAAAGCTGGAGAGTGAATAAAGGAGACTGAAGAAGAGTTGATGTTTTTGAGTTGTGGAGTTGGCAAAGAATACTGAAAGTACAAAGGACTGCCAGAAGAACTAAGAAATCTGTCTTGGAAGAAGTGCAGCCAAAATACTCATTGAAAGAGAGAATGGCCATTTTGTCTCACCTGCTTGTTATCAGAAGGGAAATACTGGAGAAGGATATCATGCTTGGTAAAGTGGAGGGTCATCAAAAAAGGGGAAGGCCCTCAACAAGATGGATTGACACAGTGGCTACAATGATGGGCTCAGGAATAGCAAGGATTGTGGGACTGGCACAGAATTGGGCAGTGTTTTGTTTCGTTAATGTAGGTTCACGATGAGTCGTAGCTGACTTGACAGTACCTAACAACAATGATAACCGGATTAATTAATAAAAGCAATTTCTTTTCTTTTTCCTTTTTTTTTTTTTTTTAATTGTGCTTTAGGTCCAAGTTTACAAAGCAGAATACATTTGGTTTCACTCCCCAGTTACCATCCCCAAACCTAACCCACTCTCCTCCTCTCCCTTCCCAGTACCCTCTCTCATTGTACCCCTCATAGCTATGCACTCCTGTGTGTCCTGCATTTCCTCCATGTGAATGTTGCCCCTCTGGTGCCCCAGAGTCGATTGCTCCAAGTGATACATCTCCATAGAGTATGTGGGTGCATTACCCTGGGTTGAGTGGTGTGTGTGTATGTCTTGTTTACTATTGGATTGAGAGCCAGACCCTGGGAGTGAGTTTTATTCTAGACCCAAAGTATATCCCAAGGCCATAGTATTGGGGATGGGTCCCACCAGACTCCATCTGACCAGTAATTCTAGTCATTATTATGTTTTTTATTTTGTTCCACATTTTTTCTCCCACTGAATCCAGGATCTCCAGTTATGATCCTTTCCTGAGTGGTTGGCATTGGTAGCCAGGCACCATCTAGTTCTGGTCTCAAGGTCCATCATGTCCTAGGACTGATTGTTTCCAAATGCTCTTTTTTTTTTTTTTTTTGTACTCTTCTTTGCTTCTGATGATAGGAGACCATTAGCTGCATCTCAGATGGCTCAGCATAATGCCCTCCAGACTCATCCACATTGTGAGATGATTCATGTATCCCTCACTGTTCTTTAATGTAGCATAGTATTCCATTGTGTGAATGTACCATAATTTGGTTATTCATTCATCTGTTGATGGGCATTTAGGTTGTTTCCATCTCTTTGCTATAGTGAATTGTGCTGCGATGAACATAGGTTTTCATATGTTGGTTCATGTCTTGCCTCTCACTTCTTTAGGATATAGTCTAGTAATGGAATTGCAGGGTCAAATGGTATTTCAAGTTTCAGTTTTTTAAGGAAACACAATACTGTTTGCCACAATGGTTGTACCATTTTACAATCTCACCAGCAGTATATAAGAGTTCCAATATCTCTGCAAACTTGCCAGCATTTTTTTCTGTCCTGTTGAATTTTGCTATTATTGCAGGGGCGAGGTGATATCTCATGGTTGTTTTGATTTGCATCTTTCTAATGACAGTGCATGTTCTGCTGTGCATGGTGTTGCTATGAGTCAGAAACAACTCGACAGCACTTAACAACAACAACAACAATGGCTAATGATTGTAAGCAATTCCTCACGTGTTTGTTGGCTGCCAGCATATCGTCTTTAGTGAAGTGTCTGTTCATGTCCCTTGACCATTTTTGAATTGGATTGTTTGTTTTTTTGGTGTTGAGGGTTAAAGTTTTCTATAGAAAAATTTTGGAGAAAAGTCCTTTGTCAGATATGTCATAGGCAAATATTTTCTCCCAATCTGTAGGTTTTCTTTTTACCCTTTTGAATAAGTCTTTCAATGTGCATAAGAATTTAATTTTTAAAAGGTCCCAGTCATCTAGCTTTTCATCTTCCTCCTGTGCATTCTGGGTTATGTTTGATAGTCTATCTATGCCATAAACTAAGGCTCCTAGATTTGGCCCTATTTTATCTCAGATGAATTTTATAGGTTTGGGTTTTACATTTAAATCTTTGATCCAACTTGTGTATGTTTTTGTGCACGGGGTGAAGTATGGATCTTGTTTAATTTTTCTGCAAGTGGATATCCAGTTTTGCCAGCCTCATTTGTTAAAGAGGCTATCTCTTCACCGTTTAATGTGTTTTGGACCTTTGTCAAAGATCAGCTGGATTGGCTATTTCTGGGTTTCAATTCTGTTCCATTGGTCTATCTGTCCATCATTGTACCAATACCATGCTGTTTTGGCTTCTGTGGCCGTATAGTGGATTTTAAGTTCCGGGAGTGTGAGACCTCCCACTTTGTTCTTCTTCAGAAGTGCTCTGCTTATCTGAGCTTTCTTTCCTTTCTATATGAAGTTAGTAATTGTTTTTTCCATGTCCTTAAAATTTTTTTTTTGGTGTCTGGATCAGGATTGCATTGAATGTGTAGATTGCTTTAGGTAGTATTGAATTTTTATATATTCATTTCATAATATTCAGCCTACCTATCCATGAACAAGGCAGGTTCATCCATTTATGTAGAGCCCTTGTTGTCTTCTGTAGTAGTGTTTTATAGTTTTCTTTGTATAGGTTTTTGTGTCCCTGGTAAGATTTATTCCTAGAGATTTTATCTTTTTAGTAGCTATTGTAAATGGTATCCCCCCCCCCCAATTTCCTTTTCATAGATCTCTCTGTGGGTATAGAGGAATCCAACTGATTTTTGTGTGTTGACCTTGTGCCCTGCCACTTTGCTGAACCTCTCTACTAGTTCCAGTACTTTTTGTTTGTTTGTTTGTTTGTTTGTTTTTGTCTCTTGGATTTTTTATGTATAGGATCATATCATCCACAAATAGAGATAGCATTACTTCCTCTTTGCCAATTTGGATGACTTTTATTTCACTTTCTTCCCTTATTACCCTTGCTAGGACTTCCAATACAATGTTAAATAGGAGTGGTGATAGAGGACATCTCTGACTAGTTCCCATTTGTAATGGGAATGCTTTGAGTCTTTCTCCATTAATAATAATATTGGCCATTGGATTTGCATATATGTCCTTTATTATGTTGAGGAATTTGCTTTCTATCCCTACTTTGCTGAGAGTTCTGGACAGAAATGGGTGTTGGATTTTATCATATGCCTTTTCTGTGTGATTAATATAATCATATGGTTCTTTTATTTTCTTTTGTTTATTTGGTGGATTGCACTGATTGTTTTTCTGGTGTTGAACCAACCTTGCATACCAGGTATGAATCCCACTTGGTTAGGATGTATTGTTTTTTTGATATGTTGTTGGATTCTGTTGGCTACGATTTGGTTGAAGATTTTTGCATTTATGTTTATGAGGGATATTGGTCTGTAGTTTTCCTTTTTAGTGGTGTCTTTCCTTGGTTTTGGTATTAGTGTTATGCTTGCTTCATAAAATGAGTTTGCGAGTATTCCATCTTTTTCTATGTTCTGGAATAGCTTGAGTAGTATAGGTGTCAACTCTTCCCTGAATATTTGGTAAAATTCTCCAGTGAAGCCATCAGGGCCAGGACTTTTTGTGGGAAGTTTTTTAATGACATGTTCAATTTCTTCCTTTGTTATGGGTCTGTTCAATTATTCTGTCTCTGAGTGGGATAGTTTAGGTAGGTGTTGTGATTCCAGAAACTTGTCCATCTCCTCTAGGTCCTTAAGTCTGTTGGAGTACAGATTTTCATAATATTCTGTCGGTATCTTTTTTATTTCAGTTGGTTCTGTTGTGATGACACACTTTTTTCTTACTATTCTAGTAATTTGCTTCTTCTCTTTCCTTTTGTTAGATTTGTCGATATTTTGTCAATTTTGTTAATCTTTTTGAAGAACTAGCTTTTTCTTTTGTTGATTTTCTCTATTCTTTTTGGTTTTATGATTAATTTATTTCTGCTCTGATCTTTATTGTTTCTTTCCTTCTATATACTGTAGGATTCTGTGGTTCTTTTTCTAATTGTTGGGAGTTGTTGAGTTAGAGTGCTGGTTTTGTTTCTTTTCTCTTTTTTGGTGTATGCATTTATTGCTATAAGCTGACTTTTGAGTACTACTTTTGCTGTGTCTTATAGGTTTTCATAAGATGTGTCTTCTTTCTTGTTTCTAAGAATTTTTTTTTTTATTTCACTTTCTATTTCTGTTTTTACCCAGTAGTTTTTGAGCAGTGAATTGTTCAACTTCCATGTTTGATGTTTTTTCCTTGTTCTTCCTGTTATTAATTTCTAACTTTATAGCATTGTGGTCCAAGAAGATGCTTCATAGTATTTCATTTTTATTTATTTATTTATTTGTTGAGGCTTGTTTTATGTCCTGTTGTGTGATCTATTCTGGAGAATGATCCTTGTGGACTGGAGAAGAAAGTGAATTGTGCTTTTGTTGGGTGGAGTACTCTGTATATGTCTATGAGGTCGAGTTGGTTAATTGTGTTGTTGAGTTTTTCTGTATCTTTATTGAGTTTTTTTCTAGTTGATCTGCCCCTCCTTGAAAGTGGTGTGTTAAAATCTTCTACTGCTATTGTAGTGCTGTCTATTTTCCCTTTCAGTTCAATTAATATTTACTTCACATATTTTGGAGCACTTTCACTAGGTGCATAGATATTTATTATTATAGTGTCTTCTCAGTCAATTGACACTTTCAACATCGTGTAGTGTCCTTCTTTGTCTCTTATGTTGTTTTTCACCTTAAAGTTTATTTTATCAGAAATTAATATTGTCACTCCTGCTCTTTTTCAGTTACCATTTCTTTGGTATATTTTTTTCCACCCCTAAACTCCTAGTTTATTTTTATCTTTGTGTCTAGGGTTGGTCTCTTGTAGGCAGCATATCGACGAGTCTTCTTTTCTTATCCAGTCTGCCACTCTCTTTCTCTTGGTGGGTGCATTTAGGCCATTGACATTGAGTGTAATTAGTGATAGGTATGCATTGATTGCTGTCATTCTATTTTTTTTTTTTTTGTCATGTTGTTGGAGTTTCCTTAGTCCATATACTTTTCTGTGCTGAGTTCATTTTGTTGTCAAGTATTTCCTCTCTTTTCTTCTTTATTGTTTGTTTTGTGCTTACTAAACCCATATGTTTTCCTTCCTTCTGGATTTGCTTAGGGGGAGTATTAATTTTCTGTGTGGTTATCTTAGAGTGAATTCTTTTCTCTACATTTTTGGAAATGTCTGTTCTATGAGGACATTGTTCTATTTTCCTCTCCATTTGGAAGTTTTGTACTTAGAAGTTTTATTCCCTCTATTTCATTAATTATTATTGTGGTGTGCAGATTGACTTCCTTGATGTTTAGTGTACAATGTTTTACGGTCTTATTTTGAGCATCTATTTCTGATTTGGTTTTAGTGTTGATGTCATGTGTCCCAATTTTGTTGTTCTGTTGTGTGTTCTCTATTGGAAGTACTTCCTTATGCTTTTTCTTGTAGGGTTGGTCTGGTTTTCACAAAATGCCTTAATTTCTGTTTGTTTGAGGATATCTTGATTTCACCCTCATATGTGATGGATGGTTTGCTGGATATAGAATTATTTGTTGGGGATTCTTTTCCTTCAGTGTTTTGTATATGCCATCCCATTGCCTTCTTACCTGCATGGTTTCTGCTGAGTAATCAGAACTCAGCCTAACTGTTTGATTGTTAAAGGTAACAATGTCCCGGGCAGCTCACAAGTTTCTTTCTTTGTCTTTGGTTTTGGAGAGTTTAATTATGATATGTCTTGGTGAATTTCTCTTGGGATCTATCCTGTATGGGGATCTTTGAGCTTCTTGGACAAATATCTTTTCTTTCTTCATGATATGGGGGAGATATTCTGTTAGTAAGTCTTTCACAATTTTATCAGGGTTTTTTTTTGTTTGTTTGTTTGTTTTTGTTTTTGTCTCCTCTTGTTCTTGCATTCCAATGAGGTGTATGTTGTTTCTTTTCATGTCGTCCCATATAACTCTTAGGTTCTCTTCATTTCTCTTAAATTTTTGTTCTGATTTTTCTCCATACAGGTTGGTGACCAGGGATTTCTCTTCTAGATGGAAAATATGTTCTTTGGCCAGTTCTAGCCTACTCTTTTGTACTTCCACTGTGCTGTGTAATTCTGTAATTTTGGTATTCATTTTCTGGATTTCTAACTGCTGCTTTGTATGAGTTCTAATTGTGTATTAATCTTGTTATTTTGTTCTTGAATAGTTTTCCTGAGTTCTTCCCGGGTACTGACTGTGTTCTCCTTAATTCTGTTTGGCATTTCCTTAAGCTCTTGTAGAGTTCTATAAACATAGCTTCTAAATTCCTTCCCAGATAATTTTATTGCCTCTTCTTTCTCTATGTTTAATAAGACTTTTGTTTGGAATTTTGTTTCTATTGTCTTATCCTATTTTTTTTTTTTCTTTGATTTGAGGTTGCCTGTTCTTTCCTAGCCATTTTGAAAGTGTCATTAACTGTTAGTTATGTATTGATTTCTTTTGTCTTGCTTTGGTGATTTAATATTTTTGCATAGTTGGAGCTGTTATTTTATTATTTTTGGTTATTAATTCAGGTGTGCTGGTTTCTCTTCACTTTTCTTTGTGATGATGGAATCACTGTGTGAAATGTGGATGTAGGTCTCTGTTTGTTGTGAAGGGGGTTTTGGATTTTAGCTGGCAGGTGTTGTGGTAGCTTAATGTGGTTTTTCTATTGGATGAAATGGGAGATTTGGGGAAAAGAGGAAAAAAAAAAAAAAAGCTTCAAGGCACCAGTAGCCATTCCCAGGGCTTTAAGTAGGCTGCTAATGATGATGTTATACCGTTACTCACAGGCCTGCAGCTCAAGTTCAGCAAAGACCCCAATGGTTAGGGATCTACCACTCTCCGCCAGATTCAGACAGCTGCAAAAACCTCATACTCTAGGTCATGCTGAAAACCTGTCCTAGGATTGCTGCCATTAAGGGCACCACTACTTAGTCCCAGGGTCCATATGAGTTAGTTCCAGGGTCCACACATTCACAGGAAGCTTCCCTCTCTGCCCCCAATTCAGCAGCACCCAGAGCCAGAGGTGTCTTTGCTCCCTCCCTGTGGTCCCAAGCTTACCGATAAAAGTGGGTGCTGAAGGTAGATCTGTGGAGTGGTTGCAGGTCCTCTGGTGCATTCTCTCCACTGCCCTAGAGAGCTTCCAAAGCCCTGTCTCACTGTCTGGTCAGTGCTCTGCAGGGCAGGTTTCCCTATTTTTTTTTTTTTTCCTTCCTTTCCAGGTAATTATACTGCCTCTCTCTCCTTTCTAATCCTACTCCCCTGAGTTTGGAATACTCTGGCTTAATGAGCTGTTCAGAGCCCCAGAATCCCTGCTTCAAACTCTTGCACCTAGTTTTGCAGGTACTAAGATGCTAGAAGGAGCTCTGGTAGCATAGTGCCTAAGGCACTTGACTGCTAACCAGAAAGCTGACTGTTCAAACCCACCAGCCACTCCTCAGAAGGAAGTTTGGGCAATCTACTTCCATAGTGGTACTGCCTTGGCAACCTAAGGAGGGGTCACCATGAGTCGGGTCCAACTCGATGGCACACAACAGCAACAAGATACTAGAGGAAACTAGTGTGTGGGCTACAAGAAAGACACCATCTTCTTGTCTCCAAAAGCAAAAATATTTTATCTAGTAATTGAACATTATAAATATATATCTGGCTTTTGACAAGGCTAAATGAAAACAACTCAAGAGATGTAAACAATATGAGGCTTTATCTCTTAATGTCTTACTCTGACTTTATCTCAGAAATGGTTTCAATATGGCTGCCAACATTTGCCAAGGTTACATTCTTTTTGGTTCATGGTCAATGTAATACAAGTTATGATCTCATATTCAGAATTCTCAGGAAAAAAAAAATAAAATTGAGATTCATTGTGATTTAACTCAATCAGTTCCAATGCCTCATTCTCCCAAACTGAATACTATGCTTAGGGAAATGTGGCACTTTGATAGATTGAAGGCTTGTTGACAGAGTATTCCTCTAGGGATCTGAGGTAAACTCCACCAAAACAACCAGTGCCTGAAAGTAAATACAAACTCACAAATATCCTAAAAATAGAATCAACCTAAATGTCCATCAACAGATTAATGAATAAGGAAAATGAATACAATGGAATATTACTCAACCATAAAGAGGACTGAAGTACTTATAAGTGCTGCATTATAAATGATAATTGAAAACATTATGCTGAGTGGAATAAGTCAATCATAGTAAAACAAATATTGTATGGTTTATCTTATAGAACTTACCCAGAATAGGCAAGTGTATACACACTTTATTAGTGGTGTTGAATATGAAAATGATAACAGACATTTACTTTGATTTTATGGTGTTCTTATACATAAAATCAAACATTGACCTTAAAAAAAAAAAAAAAAACTGACACCAACTGCAAAAGCCTGTCAAAACTTTCTCTATAGTGATGTAAATTTGTCTTATCATGCCAGTAAAGGATAGTTGTCAAACCATTACCTTCAAATTTAAATTGCAATCAGACTCATGGTGAAAAGTGTGTGAAGGACCAAATATTTAGCTATATTTCACCCTTTTCAATTCTTTATATACCTAATGCACTTGGTTTCTTTGAACCACTTGCTTTTTCTGGACTCAAAATGACCTCCCTAGATACATATAGAATAACCATTCAGAATAAGCCTCATGTTCAAATATTGGAGAGTTTTGATTATTTTTAATAGTAGTTATCAGGGATGGGCAGGAGGGAGGTGACAAAGGGGGATTTATTGCTTAGCAAACACTGAGCTTCTGTTTAAAGTGATGGAAAAATTTGAAAATGGATAATTGTGACAGTTTCAGAGCATGAACACAATTAATGTCACTGACTGTTATGTGTGAAGAATGTTGAAAGGGTAAATACTTTGCTACATATACATTTACCACTATTTTTCAAAAATGCAAATGGGTGCTATTTAAGTAACATCCTATGTTAACTACACTGGTGGTGTTGTGCATAAAACATTTGGCTGCCAAATTACCTAGTATGGCTTTTCTAGCCATAAGTCTTTGTAAACTCTGTGGTGAAATTTGCCATGAGCAACTGAATAGCTCCTGATTGTTAAAGTTATCCACCTGGATTATTTCTGTTGTGTGTAGCACCAAGTAATTTTCTGGAAAGTTTTCCCTCTCTCAGGAGTATAGAATTCTTGTGTTGTAATTGATTAGCTTGACCACTCTGCCAGGCTCAAAAACAAGCCCTTCTAGAGGCAGAAGTCTCTCTGACTTCTGGGTGAGAAAGATGTGCTGCTGAGAGAAATGTGTCCCTGAGAGACACACACTACTGAGAAAGAGACACCAAGAGACATGCACTGCTGAGAAAGAGACACCAAGAGACACACATTGCTGAAAGAGAGACACCAAGAGACATGCCCTGCTGGGAGAGAGACTGAGAAAGACTGTTGGCTGAGAGATGGCAGGGTGAGAGAGATTGAGTGTTGTTCCTGAACTTGAATTGTAGCCGGGTCCTTCCCTAATAAACCCCACAATCTGTGAGTTTTGTGTGGCCACTGCAGCAAATTATTGAACCCAGCAGAGAAGTGGTGGGTATTGCAGGAAGAACGGTTTGTTTCAGGGTTGATGAAAGGGCTGGAGGGAGGTGGCATGTCTGGCCTCACAGAGATAGACCTTGGGCTACTGATGTTGATTCTGTCTTCATCTTGTGGGGTTAGAGGAGGTCAGAAAATGCAGCCTCCTTGCCCTTTTGTCACAAGCTATTCAAATCCACCAGCTGCTCTGAGGGAGGAAGATGAGGCAATCTACTTCTGTAAAGATTTACAGCCTTGGAAACAAAATTTGGTTGGTATGAGTCAGAATTGACTTGATGGCAGTGGGTTAGGTTTAGTTTTGGGTATACATCCACAGTATGTTTCTCTTAAGTCATTCGTAAAGATTTATTTGTTGAAAACTTCATTAAGATAATTTCTACACAAAAATTATGCCAGAATTGAAACCGACACATACATTGATTGAAAATTTATAGAATATATTATTATACTTTCATAGAATAGCAGAATTTGAGTGGGTAACAATAAATCCCCCTTTGTCACCTCCCTCCTGCCCATCTGTGATAACTACTATTAAAAGTAATCAAAAATCTCCAATATTTGAACATGAGGCTTATTCTGATATAAATGCTCATCTGGAAAACCTTAGACTTGATGGCAGTGATCTTGGTTTCATTTGTTTCCCTCCATAGGAATTTAAGCAAAAGGTCTGTGGTTTCAACCCATCAGCTGCCCCTGAGGAGAAAGATGAGGCAGTGTGCTTCATAAAGATTTATAGCCTTGGATACCCTATGGGGCAGTTAAACTCTATCCTAAAGGGTTGGTATGAGTCAGAATCAACTTGATAGCAGTAGGTGTGTTCTTTTTTGCATTTTATTCCTTCCATGTCAAATGCACATATGGATGTCTTTTGCTACAGTTCCCATGTACATATCTCTTGCTGTAAAGTCCCTGAAATATGCACACATTTTATTGTTATTATTATTTTTGTCACATGAAACTAACCAATCTTCTTCTAGGTTGATCCAGATTTGCTTCCTTCTTCCACTCTAAGCTCTGGCTTCCTTCAACTGAAAGTAGAATTTACCACCAAATATTTGGCAATTTATTTTTTTCCCAGCAATATAAAGGTTGCTATAGATTCACTAAAGTAGATGAATCTAGACTTAAGACATGGAATTCCTGTGTGAAGAGAGAGAAAAATAGCTATTTTTTCTTAAATATATATATATACATTAATGAGAAAGTACAAGTTTATTTCTCAAAATCTTTGCCATACATATATTGCTTCCCTATCCCAATCTGTCACAGGGCTTGATGCTTACGACCTACGTAAAGCATGTGGTTTTACAGTTGATTGTATTAGATTTCATCCTCTTAGTCTTACTCATTCTTCCTGCATGTCAAAAAAGTGCAAAAATCAACCCTATATGCATATCAACATGCATATAGTACATGTCTGTAGATCTTCAGAAAAAAAAAAAAAAGAAAACTTAAACCAATGGCTGAATGAGAGAGTGGATGGTGAAGGGAAATGCTGCCAGGAGATAGCCTTGGTCATGAGCAGTCTTTAAAGATTTCATTGTTTTAAAAATAGTAGATAGTTAATATTTCCATATCTTAAATAATAATTTTGCTGAACAGAAAACATTCTTCTCACCTCTAAACACATATGTGTTGCTTTGTGGAATTTTTCTTCAGAGGGGCTTGCTATAAAGGGGTTATCTGTCACATGAAATGTTTTTTACACTCAGGAACAGCAAAGTGTGTTTTTCCCACACTTCAATATTTTTGCATGTTTCAGTTTTCCGTTGTTTTTACTGAGAAAGGAGAATCAGATGATGGTATAATTCATGATCAGGTGCAAATTCTCTGGAGCTTCTTATTTTAACAGGGTGTAGCATGCTTTTTTAAGGGCTTGCTTTTAAATAGTCCCTCAACACATACTGATGTTGAGTTTTGTATGGAACTTTTCATTCTCTCCTCTCCATAAACGTTTGCATTTGTAGATAAAGTCCAAAAGGACGATCTATATTCTCAATGCTATTCACAGGAAAAAAAGAAAAAGAAAAAACAATCTGTATGTGAATCCAAAAACCTTGACTGTGTTCTCATTGTTATTGTATTCTAGCTGCTTGATTTTGCATGTTGAGTTCCTACAGTTGTGAAATAAGGATTAAAAATATCTAGCTCTTTGAAAGTTATTAATTAGAAATAAATGAAATACATATTACACCTTCTAAAATAAAATAGTGGTACTTAGTGAACCTTTCCATCTTTCTTTTTTGCTCTGTAAATGGAATCTCTTAACTGAGAAATTCAGACTAATATAGATGACTTGTTGAACTATTTTGTATTTTGAAATTTTTCAGGAAAGAGAGACAGATTTGGGTAAATCTTCTCAGGGCACAGTGACTCTACTTCTCTCAGATAGTCACCATTAACCTTTAGTGAGTAGCTTTTGGAACCACTTTTACACTTTAGGACCATGAAATTTATGCCACATGTGAATAGATCAGACTCTCTCTTATGGGAAATGTGGAGTTAGAACTGAAGAAGGATCATTTAAGTCTGTACATGTATCTAGAATTGATGAACAAGTAAATTTAAAAGCTATGAACATCTATTTTCTGCCATGTTTATGATTGAAAATAACAAGAGGACACAATCTGTAAAAGGAGAAGACAGAAGCAGATATGTACAGTAGTAACTCAGAGAGAACAGAGAGATAAACAGATAGAGAACCAGAGATTCAGTGAGAGATGAAATTCTTGAGTCTTCTAATGTTTTACTCTGGATTTTACTCTATCTGAAACTTGTTCAAATCTTCTTCAGAGGGCGGGGTGGAGTGGGGTGGGAGGAGGGCAGTACAATGTAACAGAGAAGCATGGATGTAGTCTCTAGAACAAATTAGCTGTGTTCAAACACTGACTTTACCACATACCTAACATGTGACCTTGGGCAAGTGAATTCAATTATTTCATTATCTGGATAATAGAGAAAATAATTTTTCTGAACTTATAATGTTGATATAATGAGTAAAGATATGAAAAGAACTTAGACTAATGGCTGGCATATAGAAGGCACTTAAGACTTGTTAGTTATTAAATTAATTTATACTTGAGCAAGTTGGAAGGTGATGTTTATTACCTACAATAACAAAGAAACTTGATGACAATAGCCTGGTACTACATCCAACAGTTATGAAACAAGAGAAAGGAAGAACATTTCAAAGGTTAGAGTCCTAGTAAATAAAGATTAAATAATCTTTTGTGAAGCAATTGTTTGTTTATCTTCTAGCAAAGGAATTACAGAATTCCTTCCATTTGATCCATGAAATATGTCACAGCTCTGTCAGTCTTTCTAGGGTCATTCTTAAACTCAGGATTCTTCAGCATATCTTTCTCCTTCACTGCATATCATGCATCAAGGAAATATATTCCTGTAAATCTATAGTTAATATAGAGCTCCTTCCACTTTCTATACCCTCTGCTGACAAATATCTAAAATAAAAAAAAGGGAAAAGTCCTTTATTTTGGACATGCTGCATGCTTCTTTTTATCAAGAATATATGAGGCAGTGCTTGTTGTGTTTGTTGGGTGCCATGGGGTTAATTCTACTCATAGTGATCCTATGTACAAGAGAACAAAACACTGCCTGGGTGTCCCATCTCTTTCATGGTCTTGCCTTTTTTCCCTGACCATCCACTTTACCAAGTGTGATATCCTTCTCCAGGGACTGGTCCCTTCTGACAACTTTACAAAAGTGGATGGATGAAGTCTGGCCATTCTTGTTTCTAATGAGCATTCTGGCTGCACTTCTTTTAGGACAGATTTGTTTGTTTTTCTGGAAGTCCATGGTATTTTCAATATTCTTTGCCAACACTACAATTCAAAGGCATTCTTTGATATTCTTTATTCATTGTCCAGCTTTCATATATGTGAGGTGATTGAGAATACCATGGCTTGGGTTAGCCTTAGTCTTCAAAGTGACATCTTTGCTCTTCAATGCTTTGAAGAGATCTTTTGCAGCAGATTTACCCAGTGCAATAGTCATCTGGTTTCTTTACTGCTGCTTCCATTGATGTTGATTGTGGACTCATGTAAAATGAAATCTTTGACAATTTCAGTCTTTTCTCCATTTATTATGATATTGCTTATTGGTCTAGTTGTGTGGATTTTTGTTTATGTTGAAGTGTAATCCATACTGAATATTGTCATATTTGATCTTCATCAGTATGTGGTTCAAATCATCTTCACTTTCAGCAAGCAAGGTTGGGTCATCTGCATATCACAAGCTGTTAATAAGTCTTCATCCAATCCTGATGCTGTATTCTTCTTTATATAATCTGGCTTCTCTGATTATTTCCTCATCATACAGATTGAATAAGTATGATGAAAGGATAGAACCTGGAAGCACACCTTTCTTGATTTTAAACCATAGAGTATCCCTTTGTTCTGTTTGAACAAAAGCCTGTTGGTTTATGTACAGGTTCCTTGTGAGCACAATTAAGTGTTCTGGAATACCCATTCTTTACATTGTTATGCATAATTTTTATGATCTACACAGTTTAATGTGTATAGTCAATAAAACGCAGGTAAACATCTTTCTGGTATTCTTTGCTTTCAGCCAAGATCCATCTGATACCAGTGATATTTCTTGTTCCACATTCTCTTCTGAATCCAGCTTGCATTTCTGAAAGTTCTCTGTCAGTATGTTGCTGCAACTATTTTTTAATTAACTCCAACAAAAGTTTACTTGCAAGTGTTTTTGATGACATTGTTCAATAATTTCCACATTCTGTTGGATCACCTCTTTTGGAATGAACATAAATATGGATCTCTTCCAGTCAGGTGGCCATGTAGCTGTCTTCCAAATTTCCTTACATAAACAAGTGAGCTCCACCAGCAATGCACCCATTTGTTGAAACATCTCAGTGGGTATTCAGTCAATTACTGGAGCTATTTTCTTTTCTTCTTCTTCTTTTTTTTTTTTTTTTTTTTACCAGTTTCTTCAGTACAGTTCTTCCTTTATTACCATTGGTTCTCAGCCATACACTACCTCCTAAAACGGTTGAACGTCTATCAATTCTTTGTGGTACAGTGATTCTGTGTATTCCGTCCATCTTCTTTTGCTGCTTCCTGCCTAGTTCAAAGTTTTGCCCATAGAATTCTTCAGTATTCTAATTTGAGACTTGGATTTTTTTTTTTTTTTCTTCAGTTATTTCAGTTTGAGGAATGCTGAAAGTGTTCTTCTCTTTTGATTTTTTAACTCCAGGTCTTTGCACATTTCATTCTAATACTTTGTCTTCTCGAGCTGCCATTTGAAATTTCTTCTTTTTTTTTTTTTCTTGCTTTGTTTTCCATTTGCTTTAGCTACTCTCATTTCAAGAACAAGTTTCAGAGTCTCTTCTGACATCCATTTTGGTCTTTTCTTCTTTTTCATATTTTTAACAACCTTTTGCCTTCTTCATGTATGATGTTCTTGATGTCATCGGACAGTTTTTTGTTATTTGGTCATTGGTATTCAGTGCATCAAATCTGTTGCTTAGATGGTGTCTACTTTCTGGTGGGATATAATCAAGGTCATATTTCTACTCTTATGGACTTGTTTTAGTTTTCTTTACCTTCAACTTGAACTGGCATATAAGCAATTGATGGTCTGTTCCACAGTCAGCTCCTGGCCTTGTTTTGACTGATTATATTGAGCTTCTCCATCACCTGTTTCCACAGATGTAGTTTATTTGTTTTCTGTACATTCCACCTTGTGAAGTCCATGTGTATAGTTAATGTTCATGTTGTTGAGAAAAGGTATTTGAAATGGATATTTTGTTGGTCTTGCAAAATTCTGTCATATGATCTCAGGTGTGATTTCTATCACCAAGGCCTATTTTCCAACTACTGGTGATTCGACTTTGTTTCCAACTTTAGCATTCCAATCACCAGTAATAATCATTACACCTTGATTGCATGTCATTCAATTTCAAGCTGCTGAAGTTGGTAAAAATCTTCAATTTCTTCATCTTTAGCATTAGTGGTTGATGCATAAGTTTGAATAATAGTAGTAGCAACTGGTCTTCCTTGTAGGTGTATGGACATTATCTTATCACTGACAGCATTGTACTTCAGGATAGATCTTGAAACGCTCTTTGTGAGGATGAATGCCATGTCATTCCCTTCAATTTATCATTCCTGGCATAGTTGATTATATGATTGCCTGATTCAAAATGTCCCAAATCAGTCTATTTCAGCTCACTAATGTTTAAGATAGGAGCTCTGGTGACATAGTGCCTAAGGCTTTTGACAGCTAACCAGAAGGCTTGTGGTTCAAAACTATCAGCCACTCCTCCAAAGGAAGACTGGGAAATCTACTTCCACAGAGATACTGCCTGGGACACCCAAGGAGGGGTTGCTATGAGTTGGATTTGACTCAACAGCAGTGAGTTTTAGTTTAATGTTTAGGATATCTATCTTTATGATTTCTATTTCATTTTTGACAACTTCTAGTTTTCCTATATTCATACTTTTTACATTTCACATTCCAATTATTAATGGATGTTTGCAGCTGTTTCTTCCAATTTTGAATCCATATATATATATATATATATATATATAACACAAAGATATTTGCCAATTCAATATATTTACATATATAATTTCATGACATTAATATGTACATCATGTTGTGCAACTTTTTATCAAAACTTTCCTAAGTCCCTAGTCTTAATTAAATATCTGCTTTCTATGCTACTGCACCTTTCTCTTTCTCAGCACTAGGTATTGTAAATGGTTTTGCTTGTTTGTTTGCTTCATTGATATTATTATTTTATTTTTGTTCTGTTATCATTGTAAGGTCCTTAGTACCAGAGATAGAATTTCTTTCACTGGTAGTTGAAAATGATCTTAAAGAGGTAGTGCCAGATCATAAGGTTCTGGGATTTGTAAGACTGATTTATACAAGAAACCTAGGATCCTACATCCACTGTGGAGAGAAGAGCAGAAAACCCAGTTTTCAGAATACTGTGAATATCAAGACTGAAATCATAAGCACTTTGAAGTGTGGTAGTGGGTCTAGATTAGAGAAACAATCTGAGTGAAATCTAAAAGAAAAATCCAAAAGCTTGGTAACTGTAGAAGTCATAGAGACTAGAGATACTGAAAAATATTATCTTCATTATTAGAAATGAAGACATCAGGAGAAAATGTGTGATTAGCTTGGGCTTATTTTATTTTATTATTTTTTTCAAGTGGACATGTCTTATAGGTGTTGGAAATATGGGGTTACAGATTACATCATTGATTGGTTTGATGCCTGCTTCTATAGTTGTAACATTCTCTTCATACAAATTGTTTTAGTGGTTTCTTAGAATGATCAGAGTCATAACAATCACATTCTTCATTACATAATCTATTTAGTTATACTCCTAATCATTACTTAACAAACATGTCCATATTCAGATTCATAGAATCTTTTCCCTGGGGGGATAAGTGCATAATTTAACTTCTGTGAGTAAACATAAACTCAAAATTAAGAACATTTTAAAAATCATGTGATTGAAATAGTTATGTATAGAATGTATTACCATACAATACAAAATCAATGAAAATGGTGAGGAAAATTTTCCTCTGATTTACATAAAGTTTTCTTTGTTCCTTTAGGAAGCAAAAACGTTAGAAGTTAAAGTAAGGTACAAAGTTGAATTGAAAGATAATATTCCAAATTTCAAAGTGGATCTTTGGAAGTTGCCCAGTCATTTATTTGCTGATAATGAATAATTCTGAGCTCTTTTATCACAGGCCAACTATCTTGTGATCTCCATATTCTGTAGGACAATTCTGATCAGTGTTTTCTGCTGTCTTCCCTATTTGTATAACAATTCTGTATTTAGCTTTTGTCTGAAAGCTGTTTTTTGTTTGTTTGTTTTTGTTTGTTTTGTTTTAATTGTGATTTGGACGAAAATTTACAGAGCAAATTATTTTCCATACAAAAGTTCATATCATTTTGTTTCATGACATTGAAATCCCCATAATGTAAAAACTGTCTTCCCACTTACTCCCTGAGGTTCCCTTTTTCCTTTGTCCTTCTTTCCAAAGCATTTCTGCCCTTTGAGCTATCTCCCTGTGTAAATACTGCCCTTCTGTTCTCCCATGGTTGATTGTGCTAAGCAGTATGCCTACTTGGTGTAAATGTTCACCTTATATGCCTGGCTCTGTTGGAATAGTGCCTAAGGCATTTGACTGCCAGCAAGAAGTTTGGCAGTTCAAACCCATGAGCTACTGCATGGAAGGAAGATAAGGCAATTTACTTCCTAAAAATTTACCTCCTCAGAAACTCAGTAGGGTCTCTGAGTCAGAATCAACTTGAGGGCAGTGAGTTTGGTTTGTTTTTATTGTATTGCTGGAAGCCACAGGAGTGAGTTCATTTCTAGGCTTGAAAGGTGACTAGAGGCCATAAAAAAAACAAAAAGTCCTACTGCCTTAAAATCAATTCCAACTCATAGTGACCCCCATTGGGTTTCTGAGAAGGTAAATCTTTATGGAAGTAGATTGCCCAGTCTTGCTTTTGCAGAGGGGCTGGTGGGTTTGAACCACCAACCTTCTGGTTAGCAGTAAGATGCTTAGGCACTGTGCTAGTAGAGCTCCTCGGGGATTTCAGGAGTCTCTATCAACTAGTAAGCCTGGTCTTTTTTTGCAATTTTGAGTTTTGTTCCACATTTTTCTTCCACTCTATCCAGGATCTCCTATTTTGATCCCTTTCCTAGTGGTTGACAGTGGTAACCAGGCATTGTCTAATTCTGGTCTCAGGATCATGTAGGCTGAGGTTTGCATGGTCCTTTAGTCCCTTGGACTAATTGTTTCCATGACTCGTTGGTTTTCTTCATGCTTCTTTGCTCTGGACAAGGAGAAACAAATAGTTGCATCTCAGATGGCTGCTTGCAAGCTTTTAAGACCCCAGTTGCTACTCACCAAAATATCATGTAGAACATTGTTTTTGTGTAGTATGTTATACCCCTTGAGCTTGATGTCCACCACCACCAAAGTCCTGAGCCTGTGTGACTAGTGACTTTTTCCTTCAGGATGTTTGGCTGTGGCTAAGAGGTTATCATAACTTTTCCCCATTAGATCTATTATATATATGGACATTCTTATAACACATAAAATATGTATTATGTATATAGAAATTTCATCTTCCAAACATATGTATGGTCATGGGTATTTTCCCTTTTGCCTAGACATACCTGGCCATTTAGCCTGTCTACCTATGTATCCATCCACAGATTTGTTTATTTTGTTTTTTATTTGTAAAGGAGAGTGAAAAATTTTGAAGGTCTGTCATCTGTCTCAGTATTGCAAAGAATTGACTCTACATCGGTGGTAAGAATCTCTAGAGAGTCAGCTAATGTTTTGAATTTTAAACTCTCGGTTCTTATGAATATTTTTAGTAACATTATTGTTAAAATCAAATGGGACAAAATGTGACTCATTTGGGGATACTTCAATGAATCCTAGTGGATTTGAAAGGGATCTGAAATCAAAAGATGTGTCTTTAACTTCCATTCTTATATTTCCATTTGAATGTTAAATTTCTATTAAAATATAACCACTCACCATTAAAACAAATGATCAGTTAATATAATCTCTCAGGGTTCGTGTGAACCTTTTAATATTTGCTCTTTGTGATTAAGGCAATTTGGGAGAACTGATTTGCCATCACTTGTTTGTAAATCTGAAAATACTGCATCATATTAAGGTAAAAGACCAACATGTAGTATTCACAAATAATTTCAAACCATATGTGCCAAGTTACATTATAAAATTAAATTCCAGATGTGTCCCTTCCATGAACTGTAACATATTGGAGAATTACCTTCTTGTAATTGAATTACTCAGTTCAATATGAAACAATATTCACAAAACCAAAGAAAATTAAAAACTTTTGCCTGGAGGCATCACCATACACAGATTTAAATGGCTCTTGGTATTAAGGAGCCTGTCCAGAAGTGGAGGATCAAGAAAGAATGATTTTTATCACTAGGCAAGGCATGCTGTTTTAATCTCAAAGGAAGTTTCATCTAATTCAAAATAGAAAAGGCTTGGTTGTTCATTCATACTTTACTTAATAAATTGAAAGACATTTATTGGTTGCTTACTTTGGGCCAGACCTTGTTCTAGATTCTGGGCACACAAAAGTGAAAGACATGGACCTTTCTCATCATGAATTTTATGTTTTAAGGGAAATCATTGTAAGCCCTTATGTGGTACAAGTCTTCAGTTCAGAAGTATGTTCAATTATATCATATCAACTTTCCCTCACAAAATTGTATGGGTAAGTATTGTGTTTCCATTTGTTTTACTGATAAGAAAACCACTGATCCAAGAAATCAACTTAAGATGCCTTCATTAATGCTATATATTCTCCATTCTGTTTATCCTAATTGTCTTTTAAGGGCTAACTCAAGTCTTCCCTTTTTTAAAATAGTCTTAACAGATCATAGCTGACCTTGTACATCTTTCTTCACATAATATTATTTGTATTTATGATCAGAATCATGAAGGTTAGAATTGCATTTGTTTTATCTTGTACTGTTTAATTTTATTTAAGTGTATTATTCTTGTGTTGAGAGCATAAATTATGATTTTGATATCTTTATTCTTTCAGATCTAACACTGCACATATTAACATAGATATTCAAAAGATATTTATTCATTGATATTTATAATTATTAGCATTGTCACAACTATAAACAGGCATTTTATTGAAGTCCCTATAATCTATTTCTATGTTATTAAGGAGTTAGCTCCCCAGCTAGTTATAACTCAGGCTTTGCCTGAACATTTTCAGTGTCAGGAGCTCAAAGTCTCACTTGGCAATTTGTTCTAATATTTCCTCACTCTTCAAATTGTATATTAACTACAGTAGTAGCTAATGCCTATTTTTCTGTAATTTCTGCATATTGGTCCTACTTCTACTCTTTGTGGCTAAATAAATAAATAAATAATTTATTAATTAAAATTATTTGTAGTTATTAATTACATTAAATATTTGAAGTCAGTTACCACACACACTTCTATTTCCTAAACTAATTATTTTGAATACCTACAAAACCTCAAATACTGCTATTATTCCTATTTATTTTGCTAAACTGAACTACTGTTAATGTAAGATGAGGATGGATAACTGCCAAAATTTTAATTCTAAGAGTTTAAAATTCTAGGAAAGAAAAGGCATGATGTATTAGTCAGAGTAAGGTAACTGCTATGTTATTGTTGTTGTTAGGTGCCATTGAGTTGGTTTTGATTCATAGTAACCACATGTACAACAACAAAGCACTGCCTGGTCTTGTGCCATCCTCACAATCATTACCATGCTTTAGTCCATCATCATAGCAACTGTTTCAATCCGTTGAAGGTCTTCTCTTTTTTTTTGCTGGCCTTCTGCTTCACCTAGTATGAGATCCTTCTCCAGGGACTTTTCCCTTTTGACCACATGACCAAAGTATGAGAGATGAAATCTGGCCATTCTCGCTTCTAAGGAGCATTCTGGTTGTATTTCCTCCTGGACACATTAGTTCATTCTTCTAGTAGTCCATAGTATAAGAACTGCTATAAGAACACCCCAAATTTTAGTGACTTAACAAATAAGAATGTATTTTTCAGTGGTATAGCTGTAAGTTGTGAGTCAAGTGAGGGTTCTGTTCCATGCATCCATTCAGGAATCTAGGATCCTTCACCTACCTTGGTCTTCAGGTTCTCCATGGACCCTCTGCATGCAGACTATAAAAAAGAGACAAGAGGAAGAACAAATAAGACTGCAGAGGAGGTTTTATTGTTTAGGAGTAGAGCTAGTGAACATTACTGCTACCCATATACTATTGGCCAGAACTCAGTCACATGGATATACTTACTTGCAAGGGAGTCTGGGAAACATCGTCTAGCTGAATGCCTGGAAGAAAAGAAAATTGGTGTAGTGATCATCTATTCCATCTTGATTCTGCATTTAAATAATATATGTGGGATGTTGTTGTTAGATGCTATAAAGTCAGTCTGACTCATAGCAACCCTATTTACAACAGAATTAAGTCTGTTTCTGTGCTTTCCTCACAATCAATACATGTGAAGTGATTGATATTTTCTCTGGTATCAAACCACATAAGGTTTCATTCCACCATACTCAAGGAAAGAGTGTACATCGCTAATTTTGGAAAAGTATATTCATTTTCTTGGTCTGTGAGCTGCTATAACTCATCACCATGTAAAACATAGCAATGTCTTTCATAACAACTCTCACTAAGTTGCAATGAGAGACACCTTATCAATGCCTCAGACAAAATAGTTATGTGCTGCTCTTCCTCAGTTGTTTACAGTGGGACAGATGCACCAGAAAATTGATAGTTGTACTTCTGCATATTGTAAAGTCATTTTCAACTTAATAGATTCCTTTGTTGTGGGCACGTACCTTGAAGACACATGACCCTTTCATCACCCTGTGAACTATAAGGCACAGTGGCTAAATTATTCTATTGGACTTTGAAAAATTTGAAAATATTCTTTTAAAGTTCAAAATAAGTTAATAGAAGGAAGACCAGAATTTTATTTATTTCACTGATAAATAAGAAAATTATTAGTGCAAAATGAAATATGGATCTTAAATATATATTAGACATGATTTTCCATCATATGGCTGCCTTTTTAATAAGTAACTTTAACGTGAATTCAAATAGTTTAATAAGAAACTTAAAAATTAGAATATTTTCTGTTCAATTAATGCATCCTTGAAAAATAGGACTCTAACCACCTCTTCCAAATCATGTTTTCCATCTTGCACTTGATACCAGTTAGACTTTACACATTAAAGTGTATGTTGAAATTGATTATTTTTTAAACGTATAGTGACTAAAGTTTGTAAGTTATGAGGGGCAACAGGGAGTTGGAAAGGGGCATTATTGCTTAGGGAACACTGAGTTTTTGTTATTGGTGGTGGAAAAATTACATCGGTTAAGGGTAGGGTTGCACAGCCAATTAATGTAATTCCTGTCAATAAGTTGTATTGGAAACAATTATGTGAGAGATATTTAGGACAATAACAACAACAAAAAGAGCAGCTGTTGAGGCTGCTTATGTACAACCAAACAGCTTAAGGAGTTGGGTGGTTTGGAGGTTTAGGGTCATGGTTTTATGGGACATGAAGTTAATTGGCCTAATATCATATTTACTACTTCTGTTCTGTATCCTAATTCACTGAGTAGTTCCTGGTCTCTTAAAAGCACGTAAGATGCAATCTAAGTCACAACAATTGGTCTCTATTCACTTGGAAAAATGAAGGAGAGTCAGAGCTAGTAGGGGGAAATGGAATGTATGGCTGATTGCCTCCACGAAAAAATCACCTCCTTTGCCATGAGACCAGAAGAACTGAATGATGCTTGGCTATCAGTACTGAACATTTTGATCAAAATGCCTATAGTAGAATCCAGGCCAAAAAGGGGAAAATGAAGAACAGAATTTCAAATTGTCATGGAATCCAGACTCTAAAGCTGTAGAAGCTGATGACCCCTGAAACTATTGTCCTGAGATAATCATTAAACCTTAAAAAAAATAATAATAATTCCATGAAGTCTTTGTCAAACCAAACAATACTTTCAACTGAACCAATAAGGAATGTCTTCCTTGAGCATTGTTTTTGTTCTTTGAAGAATGATCTAAATGGTATCAAATTGACAACAGAAACTTCAAAGATTAGACAGGAAACTTAGGCATCAGTGAGTTTATGTTAATGCAGGAGGAACAACTTGTAAAAAGAGGGTGAATGGTTACACAACTCAAAGAATATTGTCAATGTCACTGAATTGTACGTGTAGAAGTTGTTGGATTGCTATATTTTCTGCTGTGTATAATCTCAAAACAACAAAATGAAAATAAATTATTAAAAATAACTAAAAAATAGATGATATTTTAGATATTTAGAAGTTTTAGATTTACATAAAGATTAAAAGTATAGACAATTCCCATATTCCACACAACCCACCCCTGCATACAGTTTTCCTTTTTTTAGTGTCTTACATAAGTATAGTACATTTGTTGCAATTAATGAATTAATATTTATTTAATTAATTTTTACCCAATATCCTATTTCTGTTCCAACATCCCATCCCGGATATCACATTATATTTAGTTGCCTTGTTTTCTTAGGCTCCTATTTGCCATGGTAGTAGTTCAGATATTTCTTGCTTTATATATATATATATATATATATATTTCATTTCTAAGGGTAAGTAAATAATACTAAATATTGATTAATCAGAGAAGCACATACACTAGAAGTCAGAATAATAGTTGGTGTTCTGTGGTTAAGGACAGATCTAACATTATCTACATATTAAAAACAAAACATAACAAAACCTGTTGCTGTCAAGTCAATTTTACCCATAGATACATAATAAATATTCCAAACAAATTTAAAATGTTAGGGTAATATTACTTTTCTCCCATTATGAGGATATAAATTATATGTATTTATGCAAGAACTGCTGTTACCAAAACTGCTATAGACACAGTTGTACATAAGAGACTTACTATATCACTAGTAAATATTTTTGTATACAGTTGTCTAAAATAGATTATCAATCAGCACTTTTCCTTTGCGTAGTGTCTAAGGCACTTGATTGCTAATCAGAAGGCTGGCAGTACAAACCCACCAGCCTCTCCTCAGAAGGAAGATGGGGCAATCTACTTCTGTAGTGATACTGCCTCAGAAACCCAAGGGGGGATCACTATGAGTCGGGTCGACTCAAGGGCACATAACAACACAACAGCAGCAATACCCAATATTGTGCTAGGTGTTCTGCATGATACAAAAGAAATAAATGAAATGGTCAAGAGCTTAAGGATTTACTAAGAAAAAGTAATTAGAATGGCTGGTGTCTCCAGTGGATTTGCAATCGTGTTTATATAAAACCCGTTTTTTGCTTTACCTGTTAATGAAATGCAGGTATTCTTCAGTATCTTTTTTTTTTTTTTTTAATATATCTCTGTTTTCACTCCATAAGTTCCCTTTAAGAAGTTGTATCTATTTCCATAATTTTAACCTGCCACATGTCCATAAAACAGCAGCAGACAGGGCCAGCAGCTGGAACACATAAGGTCGGGGAGAGCCCCCAGGCAGCAGGAAGCAGCAGCCAGAACTGGTGGGGGAAGCTCAGGAAGTGAGCAGAGCAGTTGGAACAGCTAAGGAAGACTAACTTATCTGTGAGTTTGTCATAATGTGATGGCTTGTGTGTTGCTGTGAGGCTGGAGGCTGTGCCAGCAGGGGTGCTGATGGTGGACTAGTTTTGGTGGAGCTTCCAGAATGAGACAGAATCAAAAGAAGAAAGAGGCCATCCACTGCTCAGAAAATTGGTCAGTGAAAACTTTATGAATAGTAGTGAAACACTGTCTGCTATGTTACTGGAAAACTACGAATAGCCCTGAAACACTGCTATACAGTGCTGGAAGATAAGCCTCTCAGCTCGGAAGGCACTCAAAACATGACTGGGAAAGAGCTGCCTCATCAAGTAGAGCCCACTTTAATGATATGGATAAAGCAGAGTTTTTGGGACCTCCATTTGCTGAAGTAGCACGACTCAATATGAGAAGAATTAGTTGCAAACATCCATTGGTAATCACAACATAAAATGTATGAAATATGAATCTAGGAAAATTGGAAGTTGTCAAAATGATATGGACCACATAAAGATTGATATCCTAGGCATTAGTGAGCTGCAATGGATTATTTATTTATTTTGAATCAGAAAATCATATGATCTACTATGCCAGGAATGACAAATTGAAGAGGAATGGTATGACATTCATCATCACAAAGAATGCTTCAAGATCTATCCTAAAGTACAATGCCATTAGTGATAGAATAATATCTATATGTCTATAGGAAAAGCTAGTTAATACTACTATTATTCAAATTTATGCCCCAACTGCCAAAGCCAAAGATGAGGAAACTGAAGATTTTTATCAACTTCTGAAGATTGGAATTGACCAAACATACAATCAAGATGTGTTGATTATCACTGGTGATTGGAATGCAAAAGTTGAAAACAAAGAAAAATCACCAGTAGTTGGAAAATTTGGCCTTAGAGATAGAAATAATGCTGGAGATAGCATGATAGAATTTTGCAAGACCAACAACTTATTCATTGCAAATACCTTTTTCCAAGAATACACACAGCACCTATGCATGTGGACTTCACCACATGGAGTACACAGGAATCAGATTGACTACATCTGTGGCAAGAGGCAATAGAGAATTCAATATCTTCAGCCAAAACAAGGACAAGAGCTGATTTTGGAACAGATGATCAATTGTTCACATTCAAGTTCAAGTTCAACTTGAAGACAATTGAAAGAAGTCCATGAGAGCCAAAATATGACCTTGATCATATCCTTCCTGAATTTAGAGACCATCTAAAGAATAGATTTGATGAGTTTGACACCAATGACCAAGAAACAGAGGAATTGTGGGATGACATCAGGAACATCACATCCATGAAGAAAGCAAAAGATCATTAAAAAGACAGAAGAGGAAGAAAAGACCAAAAGGGATGTCAGAAGAGACTCTGAAACTTGCCCTTGAATGGAGAGTAGCTAAAGCAAATGGAAGAAATGACAGATAAAAGACCTAAACAGAAGATCTCAAAGAGCAGCTGGAGAAGACAAAGTCAATTATTATAGTGAAATGTGCAAAGACATGGAATTGGAAAGCCAAAAGGGAAGAACATGCTTGGCATTTCTCAAGCTGAAAGAACTGAAGAGGAATTTTAAGCCTCAAGTTGCAGTATTGAAAGATTCTATAGGAAATATATTAAATGATGCAGAAAACATCAAAAGATGATGAAAGAATACACAGAGTCACTGTACCAAAAAGAACTAGTTGATATTCATCCATTTCAGGAGGTGGCATATGGTCAAGAGCCAATGGTACTGAAGGCAGAAGTTGAAACTGCACTGATGGATGAAGAACAAGGCCCCAGGAATTAATGGGATACCCACTGAGATGTTTCAATAAACAGATATTACACTGGAGGCACTCATTTGGCTATGCCAAGAGTTTTGGAAAACAGCTACCTGGCCAATTGACTGGAAGAGATCCCAATTTGTACCCATTCCAAAAAGGTGATCCCACAGAATGTGGAAATTATCAAACAATATTATCAATATTGCATGCAAGTAAAATCTTACTGAAGATAATTCAAAAACGGTTGCAGCAGTATATTGCCAGAGAGTTCCAGAAATGCAAACTGGATTCAGAAGAGGACATGGAAAGAGGGATATCATTGTTGATGTCAGATGGATCTTGGCTCAAGGCAAAGAATACCAGAAAGATGTTTACTTGTGTTTTATTGACTGCAAAAGCATTTAATTATGTAGATCACAACAAATTATGGATAACTTAATGGGAATTCTAGAACACTTCATTGTACTCATGAGAAAACTGTACATAGACCAGGAGGCTATTTTTGGACAGAAAAAGGGAACACTGTGTGGTTTAAAATCAAGAAGAGAGTGTACCAGTGTTGTATCCTTACACCATACTTATTCAATCTGTATGCTAAACAAATAATCTGAGAAGTTGGATTATATGAAGAAGAATGTGGCATCAGGATTGGAGGAAGACTCATTAACAACCTGTGTTAGGCAGATGATACAACTTTGCTCACTGAAAGCGAGGATGACTTGAGACACTTACTCATGGAAACTGAAGACTACATATCTTCAGCCAAAACAAGGACAAGAGTTGATTTTGGAACAGATGATAAATTGCCCACATTCAAGTTCAAGTTGAAGTTGAAGACAATTAAAAGAAGTACACAAGAGCCCAAATATGACCTTGATGATATCCCTCCTGAATTTAGAGACCATCTAAAGAATAGATTTGATGCACTGAGCACCAATGACCAAAAATCAGAGGAATTGTGGGATGACATCAAGAACATCATCCATGAAGAAAGCAAAAGGTCATTAAAAGGACAGAAAAGGAAGAAAAGACCAAAATGGATGTTAGAAGAGACTCTGCAGTCTGCGGTATGGATTACACTTCAATATAAAGAAAACAAAAATCCTCACAACTGGACCAATAAGCAGCAGCATGATAAACAGAGAAAAGATTGAAGTTGTCAATAACTTCATATTACTGGGTTCTTCAATCATTGGCATTGGGAGCAGCAGTTAAGATATCAGACGTCATATGACATTGGGCATATCTGCTTCAAAGGTCCTCTTTTAAATGCTGAAGGGCAAAGATATTTCCTTGAAAACTAAGATGTGCTTGACACAAGCCATGGTATTTTCAATTGCCTCATATGCATGTGAGAGCTGGACAATGAAGATGGAAGACTGAAGAAGAGTTGGTGCTTTTGAGTTGTGGTGTTGGTGAAGAATACTGTAAGTACCGTGAACTGCTAAAAGAACTAACAAATCTGTCCCGGAAGAGGTGCAGCCAGAATGCTCCTTGGAAGTGAGAATGGCCAGAGTTCATGTCACCTACTTTGGTCATATTGTAAGAAGGGACCATTCCCTGGAGAAAGATATCATGCTTGGTAAAGTGGAGGGTCAATGAAAAAGAAAAAGGCCCTCAATGAGATAGATTGACACAGTGGCTGCAACCATGTGCTCAGGTATAGCAAAGATTGCGGGGATGCCACAGGACTGGCCAGTGTTTCGTTCTGCTGTACATGAAGTCACTATGAGTGGGAGACGATTTGACGGCACCTAACAACAATAGCAACATACCCAGTTGCTCTGTCAGATAAGGACGTCCATGGGATACTGGGTCTATATGTAATGTCTAAGCAACTGGATTGTGTTTGTGAGTAGGAAGAACCAAGTGTGCTTTGAAAAGCTGGAACGTTGAAAATAGAGCTGATAAATCTGTGAGGAACAACATCTCGTTTGCTCCTCTTGTCACTGAATCAATTTCAACTCATAGCGACCCTATATGACGGAGTAGAAATGCTCCATAAGATTTCTAAGGCTGTAATCTTCATGGAAGCATACTGCCACATCTGTCTCCCATGGAGAGGCTTGTGTGTTCAAACTGCTACCCTTTTGGTTAAAAGCCAAGTGCTTAACCACACTCCATCAGGGCTCCTTAGGAATAATATAATATGTTAGCAAAGTTGCTGAATTCTATAAAAGTTTGCCTACAAGTGAGTCTCAGGGTGATGCAAATGGTTAAGAGCTAAGCTACTAATCAAAAGGTTAGTAGTTTGAATCCACCCAAAGGTATTTCGTAAGAAAGACCTAACTACTCAGACTGGCCAATTCACACCTTATCCGGGAAGATTATGCACAGATGTCACCTTCTTTTGGAAGCCTTCCCGGCTATACTGTCACGTGTCATTCATTTGCACTTACATTAGATGATGCTTTTATATTTATGTCTGCCTCCCACATTAGAGTGTGAGATCCTTGAAATTGCATGTTTTTCTTTCTAATTACTTCATGCTTAGTGGTATAGGGAAAGTATCCAATATCAGTAACTGCTAGATTAAAGTGAACTGAATTCACTGAGCCAGTCCTAGATTTTCCCCAGTCTAGTGGTCCCTTAACATGAACATTTATATATGACTTCATGTTAATGGAAAACACATTAGACTAAGTATCTGGACAGATATGAATTTTACCTTTTGATTTATTGCAAACTGTTTCTATGCTGACAAGTGTCTTAACTTAGTGTCTGAGCATCTTTTTTTATTAAGAGATTAAAATTATAACAACTCTTAACCAAAAATACAAGAATTAGTCAGTGAAAACATTGTTGAGCAAAAAAAAAAAAAAAAAAAGTAGGTGAAAACACTATGAAAAGTGTTAAAAGATGTGAAAATATGAAGAATAAATCATTTTGATACTTTTACTTTTCTGTTCAAATCAGGTCTGTGTCCTTTGGGAAGTGTGAATTGAATGGCTGAGATACTCCCACAGAGGTCAATCTCTGCTGCTGATGGACTTGTGGTGTAAGCTTTTTTCCTGCCTTTCCTAATTTGTTCTCTCTCCTGCTGAGCAGCTCTTGACACATGACACATGACACATGTTCAAGGCATACTTATAAAATGAGGGAATGAATGGATAAGACTACATGAATGAATGATGATGTGAATAAATTATGTTGCTTTGGTATTTTCATGCTTTAAATCCAAGCTTGCCAAGTCTGTGGGTTTAATGAACCATGCCAGATACAGTAGTGTCACTAGGGATGTATAGGGGATGTGAACCATACCAGGTGACACTGTCAGAGGTGGTGACACCAAAATGACTGTCTATAACATTTCTGTGTAGTGCTTCAGCAGAAATTTATTATTTTTTAATAAAATATTTAATAAAAATATGCCTGTAGTTGTAACAACAAAAACATTTTTTTGTAGGCCCCACTTACATGTAACAGTAGGCTAAATTCCATGCTAATTTACTTTTAGAATGTTCTAATGTACTCTAAGGAGCTCTGGTAGCATAGTGCCTAAGGCACTTGACTGCTAACCAGAAGACTGGCGGTTCAAACCCACCAGCCACTCCTCAGAAGGAAGATGAGGCAATCTACTTTCGTAGTGATACTGCCTTGGAAACCCAAGGAGGAGTCACTATGAGTCGGGTCCGATTCGATGGCACATAACAGCAACAGTAATGTACTCTAAGGACTTCTGGTTGTGTAGTGCCTAAGGCATTTGACTGCTAACCAGAAGACTGGTGGTTCAAACACACCGGGCACTCCTTGGAAGGAAAATTGGACAATGTACTGTGGTGATACTGACTGAGAAACCCAAGGAGGGGTCGCTCTGAGTTGGATCCAACTTGATGGCAGTGAGTTTTTTTTTTTTTAATGAACTCTGCTCAGAGCTGCCATTATTACAATCCCAATGACACTTCAAAACATGTGGTTTCATCTGCATGTGCTACAAGCATGTGCTGCTGTGTTCATTACTGCCAGTGTATGGGATGAGGTCCATGAGGGTTTTATGACACAATGAGTTACTATACTGGGTGACAGAAACCCTAGTGATGCCACTGCCAGACATGCACATGTGTTTGTATAACACTAAATATAACTATCATGATAAATGCATTGATATTGCATTGTGTACGTAGTCACAAGTACTCAGGTATTGAAGTTAGGCTTGGGTTCAAATTCTATCACCTATATGATCTTGGGTTCTTTAGGCTTAGTTCCCTTATCATTAAAATTTGGCTGATAATATCTATTTCATTGTGTGGTTGAGAAGATCTATATAGATAAAACCAAAAAACCAAACTCACTGCCATCAAGTTCAGTCTGACTCATAGCGAGCCCTTCTTGGATTTCTGAGACAGCATCACTGTAGAAGTAGATTGCCTAACCTTTCTTCCGAGGAGTGGCTGGTGGAGTTGAACTGCCAGCCTTCTGGTTAGCAGTCAAGTGCCTTAGGCACTATGCTACCAGAGCTCCCGAACTTTACATAGCTAGAGGCTAATGGAAGGAGCCCTGGCTGTGCAACGGTTAAGCTCTTGGCTGCTAATTGAAAGATTGGAGGCTCAAACCCACCCAGTGGCTGTGAGAGAGAAAGACCTGACCATCTGATCCCATGAAGACTACAGCTTAGAAAACCCTATGAAGCCATTCTACTCTGTCACATGTGATATCAAATTTTAATTGACTCAACAGCCTCTAACACCAGACACTAATGGGGAAAATGAGGAAATGAGATAATTGTTTCATATGTGTTATTCATTTTCAAAAAACACTTCAAATGCCCCTTCTCTGTGAAGTCTCTCACAACATATCTAGGAAGTCAGCCATTTTGATCTCTGTGTGTCCATAACACTTCATAAGTACCTCTACTTTTCATATTTTATAATTATACTGTTTTTGGCTATATTGCTCACCAGATTAAGGTTTCTTGAAGATAGAGATGATGCTGTTCATCTTTCTTCCTCAATTCCTGGAGTATTGCGTAATGCAAAAAAGGAACTCAGTAAATGTTTGGTGAATTGAATTTTCATGAGTAATATATGTCATCCATTACTATGTAATATACCAAATAATACAATGTAATTATGTATATTGATATCAAAATTTAGATTTCTATCTGGCCACATGTGAAATGCCCATTAGTCAGATAGAATGCTATTATTAGAATAATATTTAACTAAAATTTTTTTTTACCAGTTTTTGAAACTGTTTGAAAATCATTTCTCATAAAATTTTGAAGTTTGTTATATACAGTTGATTTTAGGCCACTAATGTTTTAAACCCACCAGCCACTCCTTGGAAGGAAGGTTGGGCAATCCTACTTCCGTAGTGATACTGCCTCGGAAACCCAAGGAGGGGTCGCTATGAGTCGGGGCCGACTCGACGGCACATAACAACAACAACAACAACAACATTTTAAAATGAAGGCTGGGTTTTGACAGCCACAAGGCCTGGATTCTGGCCCTAGTTTAGTTGTTATTTTCTCCAGTGTTACTTTTCTCAGTTCTCCAAATTATTCATTCATTCAGTCATTTGTTCTTTCATCATTTATTGAACATCTACTAATTTCTGGAACTTATGATGGGCACTTAAAACAGGGTGTGGTATACAGTGTAATTCATGCCCTTGAAGGACTCATAGCATGGAGAAATAATATAAAGAAATATGTTTCAAAATAAAGTAGTAACTTCTATGACAGAAGTACAAAAAGATGTATTGGAGTCCAGAGAAAGGATGAGTAATTTGAAATCAGGGAACTTGGTCTCAGTTTCTCAGAACACTAATTTGTGATGTCAAGAGTTGAATCAGATCATCTGTAAGAGCATTTTCCATTTCTGTTCTGCGGCTAAACTGTAACTTGGTGGAAGATATTTTTCCTTTCTTTTCAGTTGATAAGCTTTCACTATCAGTCAAATGCTTTCTCTTTATGGCCCAAAAGATTAATCACCACCATTGCCAGGATGTTCTGAGAAGATGAAGACAGCTCACTGCAGAGTACCATAATCATAGAGAAAGAGTTTCTGTTACAGAATTGGACAGCTAACAAAATATGGACTATACCTAACTTCAGGTTCAACAAATCACTTTGAAAACATTAAGAAGTCAGAAAGTCTGCAATGAAAGTCTGAAATTTTAAGTGCTTGGAATTGTAGATGCTTGGAATTATAGGTGCTTAACTAACTAGTTACGTATAGAAAAGAAAGGAGGAAAATTGTTTCTGGTAAGGAGCTATTTTGTGACTGAGACAGATCTTGCACAAATATTTATTCATAACAAATTTAGGACTTTTTAGTACTTGGAAAAAAATGGGCTTAAAAGAGTTAAGTGAATTGACCAGAAACTGTAATTAGATTGTGAAAATGATATTGATTGATGTCTAGCATCAATCCCGTCCTAAAGAATAAAATATTATGCTTTCAATCTGCTTTAATTTTTTTTTTAAATTGTTGTTTCCACATCTGGGTTCCAAAGACTTTAGACATTTTCTTCTGTTAAATCATGTCTTATTTCATATCTGCCAGAGAAATCAGAATGACACCAAGCTCTTTGCTTGGCTTTAATTATCTGCCCCTTTGCTTCTCAATATCAGTTTTGTTGCTAAGTAAGTGAACTTAGATTCATTTTGAAATGAATTTGAAAGTGAAAAATTAATAAATAACATACAGAATTTCCTAGAATGGCTTTCAGAAGAAATAAGTCATGTTGTCCATAGGTGCTGTCCAGTTGGTTCTGACTCATAGCAACCTCGTGCACAACAGAATGAAACACTCCAGCCCTGCGCCATCTTCAAAACGTTGCTATGTTTGAGCCCATTGTTGGAGAAACTGTGTCAATCCATTTCATTAAGCCTCCCGCTATTTTTCACTGACCATCTATCTTACCAAGCATGATGTCCTTGTCCATGGCTCAGTCCCTCCTGATAATGTGCAAAGTACGTGAGATGAAGTTTCACCATTCTTGTTTCTAAGGAGCAGTTTGGCTGTACTTCAAGATATTTTTGTTGTTGTTGTTCTTCTGGCAGGTCCATGGTATGTTAAATATTCTTGGACAACATTCTATTTCAAATGCATCCATTCTTCAGTCTTCTTTATTCATTGTCCAGTTTTTGTATGAATATGGGGTGATTGAAAAGATCATGGCTTGGTTCAGGAGTTTTAGTTCTCAAAGTGACATCTTTGCTTTTTAACACTTAAAAAGGTATTTTTGCAACAGGTTTGGCCAGTGTAATGCATTGTCTGATTTCTTGACTGCTTCTTTCATTAATTTGATTGTAGATCCAAGTAAAATGAAATTCTAGACAGCTTCAATATTTTCTCCATTTATTGTGATGTTGCTTATTGGTCCAGTTTTGAGGATTTTCATATTCGTTATGCTGAGATTTAATCCATACTGAAGCCTTTGATCTTCATTAGAAAGTGCTTCAAGTCCTCTTCACTTTCATCAAATAAGATTATTTCATCCATATGATGCAGGTTGTTAATGAGTTGTGATGCTTCATTCTTCATAAAGTCCAACATTTCAGATTATTTGCTCAGCATACAAAATTGAATAGCTATGGTGAAAAGATACAACACTGACACACATTTTTCTGATTTTAAACTGTACACCATCCCCTTATTCTGTGTGAATAACTGCTTCTTGGCTCCTCATGAGCACAATTAAGTGTTCTGGAATTCCCATTCTTTGCAATGTTATCCGTAGTCTGTTATGATATATACCATCAAACGCCTTTCCATAGTCAATAAAGCAAAAGTAAACCTCCACCACTCCTTTGCCATTTTGTTGTACTGTGGTAGTTTCCATCTTAATGTGATGCTGGAAAGGAGCTCTGGTGGTATAGTGGTTAAGGTATTTGGCTGCTAACCAAAATGTCAGTGGTTTGAACCCACCAGTCACTCAATGAAAGAAAGATGAGGCTGTTTGCTTCCCTAAAGATTAACAGCCTTGTAAACCAATGGGGGCCACTATGAGTCAGAATTGACTCAATGGCACTAAGTGATGCTGGAAGCTATGCCACTGCTATTTCAAATGCTAGCAGGGTCGCCTACTGTGGACAGGTTTCAGTGGAGGTTCCAGACTAAGATAGTAGTTTCTCATAAGAAGGGACATTCTACTACCTGATCATTGCTTGACAAGTTTTTAATGAAGTTTAAAATTAATACAAACATTCTTCTAATATATGAGATAATCCTTTTGTAACATCTTTGCCTAGTGTTTGGGTATTTTCAAAATACACTGGACTCATTCACTCATAGGGCATCACATTTTAATATCAATTGCTCTATTAGAAATTTTCTCTTGAATTTGAAACACGATATGTCTTCCTGAAATTTCCGTTCATGGAGTTCTTGTAGCATAGTGCATTAGGCGTTTGACAGCTAACCAGAAGTTTGGTGGTTCACACCCACCTGCCACTCGAGATTGGGCAATCTACTTCTGTAAAGATTTACCACCTCAGAAACCCAATGAGGGTCACTATGAGTCAGAATCAACTCGATGGCAGTGAGTTGGATCCTATTTACACTCATTAATTTAAAAGATAACATAGGTAGTTTACATCTTACGACAGGATTCCATTTCAATGACTCCATCACAAGTTGGTTCTGAGGTATGTCAAAAACTTGGGACCACTATTTCTTTTATCCAAGAGATTGTGAGTTTCTCAAGGATCAAAGATATGAACTAATTTATTTTAATATTTTGTGATGGTTAATTTTTTTTAGTAACCACATCACATTCATGTTGAAGTCACTGATAATGAAAGTACCACAATGTTTGCATGTATACTGTAATTAATATCTCCATCTCATAATTGTGTGTTAGACCAGGTATTCCAAGAAGCAGATGTCAAGACAGAAATAAATCTGCAAGAGTTTTATTAGAAAAAGTACCTGTGTGAGAAAATAAGGATGGAACCTGGAAACTTGGAAGAGTTGTCAGCTATTGTACAAGTATGACACAAAGTGAAGAAGAATGTATGTGTGCGTTTGTGGTGGTGGTGGTGGTGGGCATTTCAGTAGATGTATTCTAAATGACCATAATGTCTAAGCAAATCAGTAAGGGAATCCTTGAGCCATTTTAGGTTGTCAGTATTCTTTAGTATCCCTGATGTGCATATTGACTGGGAATAGCCCATGGGAAATGTGGCCTCTGCTCAAACAAGGTGATAGATTTTGAAGCTCAGCAGTTTGGGCCCTTGTTCATTTCCACTGTATTTGAAAGTCTATGAGTCCCATTTTAAGCCGACATAATTTACCAAATTGGTTTTGTAAACTGATATACAGGATTTTACTTTTGCCCCTATTAAACCTTATTTTGCTTGAACTGGTTAACTCAAGAATGTGTTTTTCAGCTTCTGTTATGTCATGTAATTGCTATTCTTCTCAGTTTAATATTAGCTTTAAATATGATGACTGAGTATTCATCCTACTTATTAAGAGAAATGCCGAGTAGGACAAAATTATTTTCCTACCACTGGGAATATATTTCCAGAGCAACAGGAATCATTGATGTTAATTTCATGGGCACTAAAACAGAAGTGATATGGGAGGTAACACTGACTTTTGAGTGTGGGTCCAGCTATGTCCTACCTATGGTTGTGCATCTGAATGAAAGGCACTGCATTGCTCTGAAGGAGAAGCATGGTGCTTAGGATGGAGAATCCTATGCTCACAGAGACCAGCAACATATTCCAGCTTTGTTCCTTACCTGTCATGCGGCAACTTATTTGGTATAATAACAAACTTACAAAGTTATTGTGAGAACTTGAGGTATTTTTATCTATGTCTATTTACCTGTATCTATTTTGATCTATATCTTGGATAATAGCATGTCTAGAAAGAGTCCACCATCTATTAAGTGCTTTCCTCTACAACCATGTACCTACTCTTTCTAGAACTCAGTTTCTTAATATGCAAAGTGAAGTGTTAGCAAATAACTCTATAGTAGAAATTAGTAGGTAGGTTGAAGAGGGGGCAATTGTAATCACAAGTTATTCAGGCTCTCAGTGTGTATGTTAGTTTTAAAGAATAAACTCTCAGAGGCGGGGCAAGATGGCGGACTAGGCAGAAGGATTGCACAGACCCTCTTCAACAAAGAAAAGGGAAACCAATTAACACAGACACAGAAGAT
>NW_006922055.1:1462856-1474241 GCF_000298275.1 Orycteropus afer afer | reverse complement strand
AAAGTATATGTGAACTGCTGTATGAAAAGTGAATTTACTCTGTAAATCTTCACCCAAATCCTAAAAAAAAAAAAAAAAAGAATAAACTCTCCCTCCTTTCTACCCCTATCCCTTGCTAACTTTTTAAAATGAGGCTGGCAAATTCTCTAAGAAAGTAATTTGTTCCTCAGTGAAAGCTAAAGGTTAAAATCTCTGTGTTGCAAGCTAAAGGGAGACTTGTACTGATCTTGAGGAAGCTTCAGTGAACAGCATTAACTGGGTGGATTTATAATCATTTGTATTCTATGATTGAGAGAAAAACTCTCAGTAAGTAAAAGTAACATATTTTTTAGCTAAGTCATGCAAACCTGATAATGACAATGATAAAAACTGATAAAACTTCAAGTTTTTTTTTTCCTCCTCAATTATTGTACAAGAACACATCAATAGTAAAGTCAAATAAGGGTGAATGCAAATTTTGTCTCCATGACTTATAATTACATGGAGCTCCGGAAAAAAAAAAAAAAAATGCGTAAGGATTGTAATGATGTATCATGCTTTATAACTGATCTGAAATAGAAGGAAAAATGTCTTCATTTCCAACCTAACAAGTGAAAATAAACTAGGTTGGCAAATGTATTGCAACCTGACTGAGTTTCTTTCTCTCTTCCTGGAGTGTGTCAGGGTCACTTCTAGTTCAATTGGAAGACTGATCTCTTTTGCTTCTAGTGCCTCCAGTCACTGCTTTCTAGCTTCATTTTCTACTCAGAGTTGCCATATCAACCCACCTTCCATATGGCCACCATGTCTCATGCACATTCTTCCTCATTTCCAGGAGCCTCATTAAGTAAGATGAGGCTTGAGTTAGTTTTGTTCCAAGTGACAAGAAGATACATAAAGCCATAATGTGCAGATGGGTGGTGAACCTTCTAGGAAGTCCAATTGTTATGAAGTCTTTGGCCACAAACTAGCCAGGATCTATTTAAGTGTAAATTTTTTCCTTTGGGTGAGAAATAGTGGGAAAAAAAATGGTTATTTTACCTTATGAAAGGATTAAATGAGACAACACGTCCAAACACTCAGCACAATAACTGGCATGCAGTGAGTACTTAATAAATACTGTTGTTGTTCTTGTTAGGTGCTGTCTAGTTGCCTCTGACTCATAGAGACCTGTTGTACAATATGTAACACAGCCTGATCCTGTGCCATACTCACAATCCTTGCCATGCTTGAGCCCATGTCACAGCCACTGGGTCAACCTGTCTCATTGATGGTCTTCTCCTTTTTTGCTGACCCTCTACTTTAACCAAGCATGATATCTTTCTCTGGGACTGTTCTGTTCTGACATGACCAAAGTATGGGAGAGAAAGTCTGGCCATTTTTGCTTCTAAGAAGCAACCCAGCTGTACCTCTTCCAAGATAGACTTTTTTGTTCTTCTGGCAGTCCTTGGTATTTTCGTTATTCTTTGCTTACACTACAATTCAAATGCATCAATTCTTCTTTGGTCTTTCTTTTTCCTTCATCCAGCTTTCACATGTATATGAGGTGATTGAAAATAACATGGCTTGTGTCAAGCACACCTTAGTTTTCGAGTGATGTTTTTGCTCTATAACTTCAAAGAGGTCTTTTGCATCAGGTCAGCCCAGTGAAATAAGCCATCTGATTTCTTGACTCATGTTCCCATGAATGTTGATTGTAGATCCAAGTAAAATGAAATCTCTGACATCTTCAATCCTTTCTCCATTTATCATTATATAGCTAATTGGTCCAGTTGTAAGGATTTTTTATTTCTTTATGTTGAGGTGCAATCCATTCTGAAGGCTGCAATCATTGATTTTCATTAGTAAGTGCTTCAAGTCCTCTACATTTTGAGCTAACAACACTGGGTAATCTGCATATTGCAGGTTGCTAATGATTCTTCCTCCAATTCTGATGCCGTGTTCTTCATATAGTCCAGCTTCTCAGATTATTGCTGAGCATACAGATACAACACTAATACAAACCTTTCCTGATTTTAAAACATGCATATCCCTTCTTCTGTTTGAATGACTGTCTCTTGGTCTATGTACAGGTTCCTCATTAGCATAATTAATTTTTCTGGACTTCCTGTTCTTCACAATGTTATCCTTAATTTGTTAGGATCCCCACAGTTAAATGCCTTTGTATAGTCAATAAAACATAGGCAAACATCTTCCTAGTATTCTCTGTTTTCAGCTGAGATCCGAGTGACATCAGCAATGATATCCCTTGTTACACTTCCTCTTCTGAATCTGGTTTGAATTTCTGGTAGTTCCCTGTCAATTTAATGCTGCAACTGTTTTTGAATTATCTCCAACAAAATTTTACTTGCATGTGATACTAATGGTATTTTTTTATAATTTCCACATTTTGTTGGATCATCCTTTGGAATAGGCATAAAAATGAAGCCCTTCCAGTAGGTTGGCCAGGTAGCTGTCTTCTAAATTTCTTGGCATAAATGAGTGAGTACTTCCAGTGCTGCATCTGTTTTTTTAAGCTTCTCAATAAGTATTCTGTTAATTCCTGGAGCCTTAATTTTTTTTTTTTTTTGCCAATTCCTTCAGTGCATCTTGGACTTCTTTCAATACTACTGATTCTTTGATCATATGCTATCCCTGCAATGGTTGAATGTTGAACTATTTATTTTTATTTTTTTATTTTTTTTTTGTACAGTGACTCTGTGTATTCCTACAAGCTTCTTTTGATGCTTCCTGCAACATTCAATATTTTGCCAATAGAATCCTTCAACATCACAAGTTGAGGCCTGAATTAATAAAGATTAGTCATTATTATCTTACTCTACACTTTCTATGTTATTTTGCTTCAGGTTGTCTTCTTGGAAGTTATTTTTGAGTTGTAGATATCCTTTCTCTGACTCTGAGTGCCTTAACTTATATGTTTTTTTTTTTTTTTTTTTAATACAAGATTTGAAGTTTTATGTAGCTGAGTTGATTAAACTTATACTTTAATCCTCATGCTTTTACAACCAAAAACCAAATCAAACTCACTGCCATAGAGTTGGATCTGGCTCATGTGACCACTCCTTGGGTTTCTGAGTCAGTATCTCTATGGAAGCAGATTGCCCAACCTTCTTTCCGAGGAGTGGCTGGTGAGTTTGAACTAACGGCTTTCTGGTTAACAGTGAAGTTCTTTGGCACTATGTCACCAGAGCTCCCCATGGTTTTACAAATTATTTAAAAACACTGCCTTAGTTTTATAAAGATATTCCTGTATGTTACCCTAAGCACTGAAAGTTTACTTTTTACCTTAGATCTCTAATCCACCTACAACACAAAATACGGAAGAACTGCCACAATTCAAAAAGAAAAGACAGAATACCTATAAGAAAAATGGGCATAAGATCAGAAAACTTCCAGGAGGTAAAATTTAGTAATTACAGTCACAAAAAGATGTTCAACATCATTAGTTATTGGTAAAATGCAGTTTTAAACTATAGGAAGATAACACAGTGATCAAATTGGCAAACATTCAAATTGTCTGGCAATATGGAATTTTAGAGAGAAACTTTCCTAGAAATTTATTTTTTATTATATTTTTGAAAATTCCCCAGTTCTTTTTGTTACTGTGTTATGTTATTCATAGATTAAATCAGTTTGACTTTTCTTCCTTCCATAGGTCTCATTTTTAATCTTCTTCCTCTAAATCTTGGAAATTTATTAGTGTTATTTTCTACTTACCTATCTAATTAAGTGCTCAGTGTTACAACATGATTTCAATTGTGTGATTATTTTAATTGCAAATATCTGTATCTATTGTCTACATCTATCTATCTATCATAATCATCTATCTATCTAATAGATCTTTTTTTCTTTTTTATTCAGTCTTACACAATAAAGTCTGTGTTTATATTGACTTATAATCACATTGTAGCCTCCATCAGATTCTTGAGTGGGTCTCTAAATTTCATATCAAGTAGGAAAAAAAAAAAAGAACAAAATGTAAACATAACTCTTAACATGAGATGTATAGTATCTGTTTAATAATCCAAGAGACTAAGATGACTGGGCAGGGGTACAGAACCTTAGGCACTTCTAGGCACTGAACTTAACCTTTGTGCCATTTCTTCACTGTATTTGATGGAGTCCTATGCTTGTGTCTACTCTTCACAAAGTTTGTCTTCCTTTGGCTCAGGCATCATGCCAAATACAAACTAGCCTATTTCATATATATCCTGCCAGGAAAGTAACTCTTCACTGCCCTTCTTTGTTCAGTATTTTGTTCTAGCATATTATCACCTCCTAGTACCTTTCTTAGGAGCTCTGGTAGCATAGTGCCTAAGGCACTTGACTGCTAACCAGAAGGCTGGTGGTTCAAACCCACTAGCCACTCCGTCAGAAGGAAGTTTGGACAATCTACTTCCATACGAAACCCAAGGAGCCGTCACTACGAGTTGGGTCCAACTTGACGGCACATAACAACAACAACAGTACCTTACTTCAAAATATTTCTAGCCTACAATGGTGAAACAAAGTGTGGTTAATATGTTCCTATTGTGCCTTAATTAATTGCTTGATTGATTAATTAAGTGGTCTTTTAGACCACATGTCAATTATAATCCTCCAGATTTGAATACATATTCTTCTAGGATTTCTTCTACTTACTGTCTGGGATCTATGTAGATATTTCAGGAATAAGTAAAATGAGTTGCTCTCTTACATTTGGTTCCATCCATATGACATCTAGCAGAAATACTGTAAATTCTAATGAGGCAATCCTTCACATTTAGTTTCAAGTTCTAACAGGGCTTTTTCCAATCAATCTACATTAATCATTTCCATAGACATATTATACTGGACAGGAAGTAATTCCTGGACTATATTCACATCATCTTCATTGAAGAAAATATCTCCCAATCAGTATCTAAGATAATCTTTGATTATAATTCAATTCAATAAAGAAAAAAAAAAAAAAAAAAAAAGGATTGTGTCAGTGCATGTGAGGACAAGAAAACAACAAAGCCACAAAAATTTTCTTGGGTAAATGCGTAATGTTAAGGGATTACACCAACTTGGTGAGGCCATGATTCTCAGTGGTTCAGTATTATTGTTGTTAGGTGCCATTGAGTCGTTTCTGACTCATAGCAACCCTATGCACAGTAGAACGAAACACTGCCTACTCCCACACTAGCTCCATGATCCTTGCTATACTTGAGCCCATCATTGCAGCAACTGTGTCAATCCATCTCCTTGAGGACTTTCCCCTCTTTCAACCCTCCATTTTACCAAGCATGACATCCTTCTCCAGGGAATGGTCCCTTCCAACAATATGACCAAAGTAGGTGATAGGAAGTCTGCACATTCTAACCTCCAAGGAGCATTCTGGCTGGATTTCCTCCAGGACAGATTTGTTAGATCTTTTAGCAGTCCATGGTACTGTCAGCATTCTCTGCCAGCACCACAACTCAAAAGCATCAACTTTTCTTTAGTCTTCTTTACTCATCGTCCAGCTCTCACATGCATATGAGGTGATTGAAAATACCATGGCTTGGTCAGGCACACTTTAGTCCTCAAGGAGAGGACTTTGCTCTTCAGCACTTGAAAGAGGTCCTGTGCAGCTGATTTTCCCAGTGATATATGTTGTCTAATGTCCTTACTGCTGCTTCCATTGGCGTCGATTGTAGAACCAAGCAATGTAAAGTCTTTGACAACTTCAATCTTTTCTCCATTTGTCATGATGCTGCTTATAGGTCTAGTGAGGATTTTTGTTTTCTTTATATTGAGATGTAATCCATACTGAAGATTGTATTCTTGAATCTTCATCAGTCAGTGCTTCAAGTCATCTTCATTTTCAGCAAGGAAAGTTGTGTCATCAGTGTATTGCAGGTTGTTAATGAGCCTTCCTCCAATCCTGATGCCATGTTCTTCTTCATATATTTCAGCTTCTAGGATTAGTTGCTCAGCATATAGATTGAATAAGTATGGTGAAAGGATACAGCCCTGATGCACTCCCTTCTTGATTTTAAACCACACACTGTCCCTTTGCTCTGTTCGAACAATAGCCTCCTAGTCTATGGACTGGTTCCTCATGAGTACAATTAAGTGTTCTGGCATTCCCATTCTTCTCAATGTTATCCACAATTTGTTATGATTCACAAAATTGAGTGCTTCTGCATAGTCAATAAAACACAAATATACATCTTTCTGGTATTCTTTGCTTTGAGCCAAGATCCATCTGACATCAGCAATGATATCCCTTGTTCCATGTCCTCTTCTGAATCCAGTTTGCATTTCTGGAAGTTCTCTTTAAATATATTGCTGCAACTGAATTATCTTCAGTGAGATTTTACTTGCACGTGATACTAATGATATTGTTCAATAATTTCCACATTCTATGGGATCACCTTTCTTTGGAATGGTTGCAAATATGGATCTCTTCCACTCAGTTGGCCAGGTAGCTCTCTTCCAAATTTCTTGGCATAACTGAGCAAGTGCCTCCATTGGAGCATCTGTTTGTTGAAACATCTTAATGGGTATTGCAATGATTTATTGTGCCTTGTTCACTGCCAATTCCCTCAGTGCAGCTTCAACTTCTTCCTTCATTGTGGTTCAGTAGATATTATATAATCGTTCTGCATTTTGTGATCTGATGTGAGCAACTAATCAGTTGAAATGGGACTTTCCCTGGAGTTATGGCCTATATCTAAGATATATGGATGGATGTTCTGGAAAAGCTTGTTCTCTCTCAATACTGCATCTGATTTTTTGTCCTTTGACCTCCAGTTCTTGGGACATGAGCCAGTAGCCTGTTGTCTGACTTGCCAGTTTGGAGTTGGGAAGCCTTTGCAACCATGTGAATCAGGAAAACACTCTAGCTTGGTGATTGGCCTACAGATTTAGAACTTTCTAGCCTTCGTATAAGTATTGACTATGTACATGTACTACATGTGGACTTTGTCAGATGGAATACACAGGAATCATATTGACTACATCTGTGGCAAGAGGCGATGGAGAAGTTCAATATCTTCTGCCAAAACAAGCCCAGGAGCTGATTGTGGAACGGACCATCAACTGCTCACATGCACGTTCAAGTTGAAGTTGAAGACAATTAAAACAAGTCCATGGGTGCCAAAATATGACCTTGATGATATCCCTCCTGAATTTACAGACCATTTAAAGAACCGATTTGATACATTCAACATCCATGACTGAAAACTAGAGGAATTGTGGGATGACATCAAAAACATCATCCATGAAGAAAGTAAGAGGTCATTAAAAAGACAAGAAAGAAAGACAAGACCAAAATGGATATCAGAAGAGACTCTGAAACTTGTCCTTGAGTGGAGAGTTGCTGAAGCAAATGGAAGAAATGACAAGATAAAAGAGCTGAACAGAAGATTTTAAAAAGTAGCTCAAGAAGACAAAGCCAGTTACTATAATGAAATGTGTAAAGACCTGGAGTTAGAAAACTGAAAGGGAAGAAAGTGTTTGGCATTTCTCAAGCTGAAAGAACTGAGGGAAAAATTTAAGCCTTGAGTTGCAATATTGATAGATTCTATGGGAAAAATATTGAATGCTGGAGGAAACATCTAAAGAAGATGGAAGAAATACACAGAGTCATTGTACCATAGTGAATTGGTCGATGTCCATCCGTTTCAGGAGGTGACATATGATCAGGGACCAATGGTATTGAAAGAAGAAGTCAAAGCTGTACTGAAGGAATTGGCAAAGAACAAATCTCCAGGAATTGACAGAATACCCATTGAGGTGGTTCAACAAATTATGCTGTGTTGGAGGCACTCAGTTGGTTATGCCAAGAGATTTGGAAGACACCTATCTGGCCAATTGATTGGAGGAGATCCGTATCAGTACCCATTCCAAAGAAAGGTCATCCCACAGAATGTGGAAATTATCAAACAATATCATATGTAAGTAAAATCTTACTGAAGATAATTAAAAAACGGTTGCAGCAGCATTTTGACAGAGAACTTCCAGAAATGCAAGCTAGATTCAGAAGAGGATGTGGAGTGAAGGATATTATTGCTGATGTCAGATGGATCTTGACTCAAAGCAAAGAATACCAGAAAGATGTATACTTGTGTTTTATTGACTATGCAGAAGCATTGGATTGTGTGAATCATAACAAATTGTGGATAACATTGAGAAGAATGGGAATTCCAGAACACTTAATTGTACTCATGAGGAACCTATATATGGATAGATCAGGTGGCTATTGTTCAAACAGAACAAGGAGATACTACATGGTTCAAAATCAAGAAAGGATTGTGTCAAAATTGTATGTTTTCACCATACTTAATCAATATATATGCTGAGCAAATAATCCAAGAAGCTGAACTATATGAACATGGCATCAGGATTGGAGGAAGACTCATTAACAAACTGTAATATGCAGATGACACAACTTTGCTTGCTGAAAGTGAGGATGACTTGAAGCACGTACTGATAAAGATTAAAGATTACAGTCTGCAGTATGGATTACACCTCAATATACAGAAAACAAAAATCCTCACAACTGGTCCAATAAACAGCTTCACAGTGGATGGAGAAAAGATTGCAGTTGTCAAGGCTTTCATATTACTTGGTTCTACAATCAACACCAATGGAATCAGCAGTCAAGATATCAAAGACACATTGCATTGGACAAATCTGCTGTAAAAGACCTCTTTCAAATCATGAAGAGCAAAGATGTCTCCTTGAAGGCTAAGGTGCACCTAACTCAAGCCACGGTATTTTAAATTGCCTCATATGCATGTGACATCTGGATAATGAATGAGGAAGACCAAAGAAGAGTTGATGTTTTTGAGTTGTGGTGTTAGAGAAGAATGATAAGAGTACCATGGTCTGCTAAAAGGACTAATAAATCTGTCCTGGGGGAAGTGCAGCCAGAAAGCTCCTTGGAAGAGAGAATGGCCAGACTTTGCCTCACCTACTTTGGTCATGTTGTCAGAAGGAACCATTCCTTGGAGAAGGATATCATGCTTGGTAAAGTGGAGGGTCAGCAAAGAAGGGGTAGGCCCTCAATGAGATGGATAGATAAAGTGGCTGCAATGATGGGCTCAGGTATAGAAAGGATCGTGAGGCTGGCCCAGGGTGTTTCTCTCTGCTGTCCATAGGGCTGCTATGTGTCAGAGATGACTCAACGGCACCTAACAACAACAGCCTTCACAATTTCACAACTGCATATGTCATTTCCTTGAAATAGATCTCTCTCTCTCTCTTTCTCTCTCTCTCTTCCTCTCTCTCTCTCTTTACATACTTCCCTGGTTTTGTTCCTTTAGAGAATCTAGCTTAAGATGTTGCTGTTGTTGTTATGTGCTGTCGAGTTGGAATTGACTCATAGTGACCCCTCCTTGGTTTCTGAGATGGTATCACTACTGAAGTAGATTGCCCAACCTTCCTTCCAAGGAGGGGCTGGTGGGTTTGAACTCCCAGCCTTCTGGTTAGGAGTCAAGTGCCTTAGGCACTATGCTACCAGAGCTCCTAGCCTAAGACAGTAGGTAATAATGAAAGGGATATTACCTTAAACCATAGGACTGATAAAGGGGTCAGATGTGCATGTTCATTTCACCGTGGTTTTATTACATTGCTTGCTGGCTAATGATTCCAGCTCTGTCTCTTGATTTTGCAATGTCTTTGCTCTATTTTTAGAGAAGGAGCTTGAATGCCAGGTGCACAACTTAACAAGGTTAATACACCAAGAGATGTTATTGAGAGTAAGAAAGGAAACATGGACATATATAAGCCATTTTAATTTGAACACAATTGAATCAGTGAAAAGAAAATAACTTTGGAATAAAAGAACAGGATAACATAATAGAGAAAAATGTTTCAAATCGAACTTTGATTGGAAGGACTCTAAATAGCAGATGGTAAACAGCCATCTATTTTATAAAAGAGCCTATGGTATTCCTCTAAGAGATAACAAATAGACATAAAAAAGGTATGGATTGGGGTAAACAGGAAACTGTAAATATTATGAATATGAATTCACAGAATTTAGTAACCAGAAGAATGTTGTTTTCCCCCCAATTTATATTTTTTTAAAACTCAGAGGTAGAGCTGCTATATTAACCAAGTAATACTTATCGAAGAGGGAACATTTTGTTTCATGATTGATTTCTAAGTTTTGTGGGGTATGTTCCATAGATTTACCTAATAACATACTGAATGAGCTATAGGAATAATGAATTCTATGAAGTTATTCAAGTCATTCACTTTAGTTTTATTAGTGCTTTTTTTCTTTCTTTTTTTTTTTTTTTCTTTAGTGTAAAGAGAGGAAAGAGAACTTACCACAGGTTTTTTTTTTTTTTTTTTTCCCCCACTTTCTCTGGCCACATACTTTTAAATAAAAGTATTCTTCATGTATTGTTCCCTTAAAAAATATTTCTTGCATTTCCCATGTTAAAGGCACTTATTTATATGTGTAAACCTCATGGATATTGTATTAGTTGCTTATGGTTGATGTAACAGATGATCTGAATGGCTTAAAAAACAGAGATTTTTTTTTTTCTCCCACAATTCTGAAGGCCAGAAGTCTGAAATCAAGGTTTCAGGGCCATGTTCCCTCAGAAGGCTCTAGGGAAGAATCTTTCCTTTTCTCTCCCAGCCTTTGGTGGATCTCTGGTGCTGCTTAGTTTGTGGCAAAAAATCTCTATTCTCTGTCTTTGTCTTCACATGGACTTTCCTGTGTCTCAAATCTTTCTCTTCTTTCTCTTAAAAGGAGACTAGTCAGTGGCTTTTGGGCCCATTTCAAATCCAGGTGATATCATTCTGAGATCTTTAACTTAATTATATCTTCAAAGACTTAATTCTACTTAGGGCACCTTCACAGGTACCAGGGGTTAGGACTTAGACATATCTTTTTGCGGTTCTATTCAACTCAATCCACTAAAATTCCCCGGGTGGTGCGAATGATTGAATATAATGACCAGCTGAAAGGTGGGAAGCTCAAACCCACCCAGAATCACCTACAGAGACAGGCTGGGTGATTTGTTTGCAAAAGATCATAGTTTACTCTGCACACATGGGTTCACTCTGAGTCAGAATTGCTTGACATCGACTGGACTAACGACAATATTCAACCTGTTTCACAGATCGTAAACTTGAGGAGCTTACAGGCTGATAGGGGTGATAAGGCAGGTGTAACAAACCACAGTGCAACACTGAAAGTTATACCTGACATTAAAACTATACAGAAATCACCTGGTGGGAGGATTTATAATGTGTCATCCACTACCAGCACATGATATGACACAGGTCAACAAGTTATTTAAAATCCTCAGGTCAACAAGTTATTAAAAATCCTAAGGAAACATAAAAAGAAAAAAAAATATTCAGACTAAACTTGTGAGGTAAGTTATTGTCTGCATTTAACAGGAATTTTCATTAAATAAAAAATAAATGTTGAAG
>NW_006922055.1:1461521-1462130 GCF_000298275.1 Orycteropus afer afer | reverse complement strand
CTCTCACCTTTCTTTCCCCTTCCTTCTTGTTGTTGTTGTTAGGAGCTGTCCACTTAGCCCCAATTCATAGAGACCCTACCTGTATACAATAGGACAAAACACTGCCTGGTCCTGCAAGAGCCTCACCATCCTTGCTATACCGGAGCCCATTGATGCAGCCACTGTCTCAGTCTATTACGTTGAGGGTCTTCCCCCTTCTTGCTGACCCTCCACTTACCAAGCATGATATATTTCTCCAGGGAATGACCCCTTCTGACAACATGATCAAAGTAGGTCAGTCATTGTCTGGTCATTCTTGCTTCCAAAGAGCATTATGGCTGCACTTTTTCTAGGAAAGATTTATTTGTTCTTCTGGCACTCCATGGTACTTTCAGTATTCACTGCCAACACCACAACTAGAAAATATCAACTTTTCTTCAGCCTTCCTTATTCACTGTCCAGCTTTCACATGCATATAAGGCTGTGGAAAATACCATGGCATGGGTTAGGTGCACTTTAGTCCTCAGAGAGACATCTTTGCTCCTCAGCACTTTAAAGAGGTTTTTTTGCAGCCGATTTGCCCAGTGCCATATGACCTCTGATTTCTTTCTTTCTTTCTTTCTTTTTTTT
>NW_006922055.1:1458472-1461266 GCF_000298275.1 Orycteropus afer afer | reverse complement strand
GGGTCGCTATGAGTCGGGGCCGACTCCACGGCACATAACAACAACAGTGGCATAGTACCTAAGGAATTTGACTGCTAACCAGAAGGCTGGCAGTTCAAACCCACCAGGCACTCCTCAGAAGGAAGATTGGGTCTTCTCTGTAGAGATACCGCCTTGGAAACCCAAGGAGGGGTTGCTATGAGTAGAATCGACTCAATGGCAGTGAGTTTGGTTTTTGGTTTATTGGGCTCTGGGTACATATTTACAAAGCAGATTTGTTTTATATTCAACAGTTCATGCACATTTGATTTCACAGTCCCAATTACAATCCTCAACCATGAAAAACTCTCCTACCTCTCCTCCCAGTGACTACCCTCTCCTTGTGCCCTTCTTATCTATTCATTTCTGTCTGTCCAGCTTCCCCTCTAGGTGAATGCTGCCCCTGTGATGTATCATGGCTGATTCATATAAGAGGCATATCTCCTTAGGGTAGGTGGGTGCATCTCCCTGGGGCAGGTGTTCTGCATGTAGGTCTCTCTACTGTTGGGTTGAGAGCCAATCCATGGAAGTGAGTCCATTCCTAGGCCCAAAAGATAACATGGGGCCATAGATTAGGGGGTTCCACCAGTCTCTATTCAACCACTAATTCTGGTCATTTTTATGTTTTTGAATTTTGTTCTATTTTTCTCCCACTCTAACCAGGATCTCCAGTTTTGATCCATCCCTTACTGAATGGTTGGTATTTGTAGCTGGGCACCATATAGTTCCTCTGGTCTTGGGGTCATGAAAGCCGAGGTCCTTGTGGTCCATCCATATCTTTGGACTAATTGTTTCCAAGTGACTTTGATTTTCTTCACTCTATATTGTTCCAGATGAGAGGAGACCAATAGCTGCATCTTAGATGGCTTTTAAGACCCCAGTCATTACTCACCAAAGTAGGAAGTAGAACAAGATTTTTATGTACTATGTTGTGACAATTCAGTATGATGTCCCCCGAGACTATGGTTCCAAGCCCACAGGCCCAGTGATTCTCTCTCTCAATGTGTTTGGTTGTCTCTGAGAAGCTATTCCAACCCTGCCCTCTGTTACTTCTGTAAAGTATGTGGACAATTTTGTAGCACAAGTACATATGTAATATTATCTTCAGCCAAATCTGTCCTTGGTCTTGGGTATATTCCTCTTCCAATACCCCTACCTGATCTTCTCACCTGTCTATGCATTTACCCATATGCTAGTGTTTGGTGCCAGTGGTAATGTAGTATTGTGCATGTAATAGTATTTGCCTCTGTTGTCTATATCTTTTGTGTACATTTCTCTGTCCTCCTTTTCTCCACTGTCACCATGCTGGTCACAGACCCTTTTCAAACTGCCCCTCCCCTCACCCAAATAAAAATGTGACTCCACTAGTCTAAAATTTTCCCACCCTTCCTCTCATCCCCTGTAACCAACAAATTGAATTTCCTTCCCTGAGTAAACCTTTACTTGTCTTTTTACAAAATGGACTCATATAGTATTTGTTCTTCTGTGATTGACTTATTTCACTCATCATAATGCCCTCCAAATCTATCCACTTGTGAGATGATTCTTGTATACTTCATTATTCTTTAATGTTGCATACTATTGCATTGTGTGAATGTACCATAGTTTAGTTATCCACTCATCTGTTGATGGGCACTTAGGTTGTTTCCATGTCTTTGCTATAGTGAGTTGTGCTGCAATGAATAAGGATACACATGCTTATTTGTGTCCTGTCTCTCACCTCTTTAGAGTATATTCTTTGTAATGAAATTGCTGGATCAAATAATATTTCTATTTTCAGTTTTTTAAGGAGATGCCATGCCATTTTCCACAGTGGCTGTACCATTTTACAGTCCCACCAACAATGTATGAGAGTTGCAATCTCTTCACACTCTTGCTAGCATTTATTCTTTTCTGTCTTGTTGAACTTTGTTGTTATTGCTGGGGTGAGATGATATCTCGTTGTTTTGATTTGCATCTCTCTAATAGCTAGTGATTGTGAGCATTTCCCCATGTGTTTGTTGGCCACCTCTTTATCTTCTTTAGTGAAGGTTCTGTCCAAGTCTTTCACCCATTTTTGAATTGAATTGTTTGTCTTTTTGGTGTTGAGGTGTTGAATTTTTCTATAAATTTTGGATATAAGTCCCTTGTCAAATATGTCATAGCCAAATATTTTTTCTCAATCTGTGGATTGATTCTCTTTTTACCCTTTTGGAGAAGTCTTTCAGTGTACATAAGAATTTAATTGTTAATATGTTTGTTTCCAAACTATCTTGAACTAATGAAGTATTTTCTTTTTATTTATTTATTCATTTATTTTTAGTTCCTCTTCCACTGCTTGTGCATCTTGGATTATACTTAATAGTCTGTGCTGTAAATTAGTGCCCTTAGATTTTCCCCTATTTTATCTTTGATGAACTTTGTAGTTTTGGGTTTTACATTTAAGTCTTTGATCCAACTTGAGTTTGTTTTTGTGTGTTGGGTGAGGTATAGGTCTTGTTTCCTTTTTCTGCAAATGGAGATCCAATTTTGCTAGCACAAAACACAAATAGTTTCTTCTCCACTTCATCTTTCTCTACTTCTACTTTATCATACAAAATAATGTCAAAGGGAATAATCTAAGATCTATCCTGTAATACAAAGCTATCACTGACAGAATACTACCCGTACTTATGAGGTAGGCCAATTAATACTATTATTATTCAAATTAACACATCAATCCCTAAAGCCAAAGATGAAGAAAGAAGATTTTTACCAACTTCTGCAGTATGAAATTGACCAAATGTGTAATCAAGAT
>NW_006922055.1:1456847-1457622 GCF_000298275.1 Orycteropus afer afer | reverse complement strand
CCCTTGGATCAACAGACTATGAGTGATCAAAAGGACAGCATTTGCATAGAGGGAAGGGTGGACAGACAGGAATGCTTAAAGAATGACACAGGGAAGAGGTAGTCATAGGGAGGAGATGAGAGGAGAGTTTTTATTGTTGGGATTGTAATCAGTGCTGTGAAACCAAATGTGCGTGAACTGTTACTGTAAAACAAATATGCTTTGTAAGTTGGCACTCAAAACACTATATATATATATATATAAAGAAGACGATGGAAGGGATATATAAAGTCACTGTGACACTGATCGAGTTCTGAAATAATAACAAGAAGGACAGTTGCAGTTCAGATGGAAATTTAATAAGAGGACAGTGACCTTACAAGGTAGAGACACCCGGGGCAAAAGACAATGCAATGTGTGTCTCCCCAAGCCTTATAGGCTAAATGTTTTTATAATGATTTTGGGACTGTGGGGCATGTGATTTTAAAAATATCTTATGCAGAGAGGTTTTTTTTGCAAGCCAGAGAAGCGAAACAAGTGTTGTGGGACAACGATCTTCTTGCAATAAGCCTCAGCTTCCTCCAGGCTAGGTATGTATATAGCCTCTTACTGAAATGGAGTCTATTCTTCAAGATGGATGCTGAGTTGAATCGTCAGTTCCCATTTTAGATCTGTTGTTTTAGGTGGGCCATGGAAACTCAAAATTTGGTTACTATGACTGCAGGCAATGGGTTGTAAAACATTGTAAAAATAGCCTTATTATTAGGAAATGCCATCTAAATATCTTTCTGGTCCT
>NW_006922055.1:1455912-1456561 GCF_000298275.1 Orycteropus afer afer | reverse complement strand
CCAGCCACTCCTCGGAAGGAAGATGGGGCAATCTAATTCCATAGTGATACTGCCTCGAAAAGGCAAGAGGGGGTCGCTATGAATTGGGTCCTACTTGACGACACATAACAACAACAACAAATCACTACGGAAGTAGATTGGCCAACCTTCCTTCTGAGGAGTGGCTGGTGGGTATGAACTGCCAGGCTTCTGGTTAGTAGTCAAATGCCTCAGGTACTACGTCACCAGAGCTCACGAGGTAGCCTATGATAAAGAACCAACAGTAATGAAGGAAGAAGTCCAAGATGCACTGAAAACATCAGTGATGCACAAGTCTCCAGGAATCTGACAGAATACCTGGTGAGATGTTTCAACAAAATGAATGCAATGCTCGAGGCACTTACTCATTTATATCAAGAAATCTAGAAGACAGCTATCAGGTCAATTGACAGGGAGAGATTGATATTTGTGCCCATTCCAAAGAAAGTTATCTGAAAGAATGTGGAAATTATCAAACAATACCATTAATATCACACACAAGCAAAATTTTGCTGAAGACAATTCTAAAATGGTTGCAGCAATATATTGACAGAGAACTTCCAGAAATGTAAGCTGGACTCAGAAGAAGATGTGGAATGAGGGATATCATTGCTGATGTCAAATGGATCTT
>NW_006922055.1:1450089-1454537 GCF_000298275.1 Orycteropus afer afer | reverse complement strand
CTGGCGGTTTAAACCCACCAGCCACTCCTCGGAAGGAAGATGGGGCAATCTACTTCCATAGTGATACCGCCTCAGAAACCCAAGGAGGGGTGGCTATGAGTTGGGTCTGACTAGACGGCACATAACAATAGTGCTCCTTGAATCAGCAAGCTTGTTAAAAATCATTGAATTGCACACTTAAAATGGGTAAATTTTATGTTATGTAAATTATACCTCAATGAATCTGCTAAAAGAAAAAAATAACAAAAGTATATAAATAAAAACTAATACTCCTATATAGCTTTATCTTTCTTCCTTTATGTTGTTACAAATTAAATCTTTATACATTGTGTGCCCATTTACATGGATTTATAATTTTTATTTTATGCATTTGTCCCTTACATTATATAGTAAAAAGAAAACTTTCAAATCTGAAATGCAACAATACTAGTTTTTATATTTCTGGATGTAATGACCTTTTTTAGGGTTTTCTTTTTCTATTTTTTTTCTTTGTATGTCCTCAAGTTACTGTCTAGTGTCCTTTACTTTCAGTCTGAAGGACTTGCATTAGTATTTCTTGTGTATGGCTGGTGTACTGGTGATGAATGCCATCATTTTATTTATCTAGCAATTTCTTAATTTCTCCTTTATTCTTTTGGAATTGTCATGAAAATACACACACAAGCATTTGCCAATACAATAGCTTCCACATTTACCATTCAATGACATTGATTACATTTCCATGTTGTGCCACCATTATCACTATCCTTTTCTAAAATATTCCACACTGTTAACAGAAACTCAATATCTTTCAAACAAACGTCCCATTCCCCTTCCTCTTTCTCCTGGTAACCATTAATAATAGTTTCTGTGTATTTGCTTATTGCATGTAAGTGAGAAAATAAAGTATTTATCCTTTTGTGGCTGACTTATTTCACTCACTGTGGTAGTTAAGTTTGTGTGTCAACTTGGCTGGGCCTGGTTGAGTGGCTGTGCAGCTGGATGTAGTATTCCCCATGATGAGACTGGTAATCAACTCCGTGGTGGGATCTATTGTGAGCAGCTGAGCAGCTACTTTAGGGATGTGGTCTGCTTCCCATATATAAGAAGCAGTTTGGGAATGATCTCCAGCTTATGGCACTCTTGAACCCTGTATCCCCTTGAGTCATTGTTCAGTAGCCTGCCATGCTCTGCCAATCTTGGGACTTTTAATGGACTTGAATTAATGGCTTCCTATGTGGTTTGGTAGTATTAGGACTGTGCCTTATTACTTGTCAACCTTGGGCTTGTCAGCCTCAGCGATCAGCAGCTGAGTGAAGAAAAGCCTCTAGCTGCAGTGGGCCAGGAGCAGGAGGCAGAGCTGAAGCCCAACGTTGAGGGGCTTTCACCCATCCCCTAGAGCCTGGCACTTTGAACTTGGACTTAAAGCCTCCAAATTGTAAGAATAGACTCCTGTTTGTTAAAGCCATTCCATTTGTGGTATATTCCTGTCAGAGTGGCACTAGGTAACCATAACACTCACCTAATGTGTTCAAGGTTCCAGCATGTGTATGAAAAGGAAGAATAGAAATAAAGTGCTTATTTACTTAGATTTAAAAAAATCAAATGATAAATCATATAATAAATTCTTAAGAATCTATCACCCAGCTATAACTGTTATCAATCTACAGTCAATCTTGTTACATCTATAACTCTCTCCCCTGGTGACAATTATTTTGAAGACATAATATTATTCCATCTGTACTTTCGTATATATTGGAAATTTTCTGTAACTTAATAATTAAAATGAGGACTATAGAAACAATAAATAATTGTATTGCACCTAAATTTGTTATTGTTATATTATTATGTATTGAGATTAAAATTATAAAAACAACCATTTCAAAAAGAATGTAATTTTTTAATTTAATGTTATAAATTTACCTTTTTTTTTTCTCAGACACAGACAATTTTCCATAGGCAATTTTGATCATGTTGATAGGATGCTTAAAATTTAATTTTGTTTTCTGTAAGACAAAAATGCATATCAACAGTCATCCATGATTTTGCAAGTGTGTTTATGATTTTTTGCGATCCTACGACCAATTAGTAATTCTTAGTGTGGTAGTTAGGGTTGTGTGTCAGCTTGGCTGGGCCTGGTTTTGAGTGGCTATGCAGCTGGATGTAGTATTCCCCACAATGAGATTGGTAATCAACTCCACGGTGGAATCTACTGTGAGCAGCTGACTAGATGCTTTAGGTATGTAGTCAGCTTTCGGTATATAAGAAGCAACTTTGAGAAAGGTCTCTAGCTTTCGGTATGTTTGAATCCTGCATGTAGCTGAGTCATTGTCCAGCAGCCTACTGTATTGTCTGCTGATCTTGGGACTCTTAATGGACTTGAATCAATGACCTGCCGTGTGGTTTGGTAATATTGGGACTGTGCTTTTTTATTGTTGACCTTGGGCTTCTCAGCCTCAGAAGCCAGCAGCTGCCTGAGTGAAGAAAGCCTCCAGCTCCAGTAGGCCAGGGGCAAGAGACAGAGCTGAAGCCCAAGGTTGAAGGGCTTTCACCCAGTCCCTAGAGCCTGGCACTTTGAACTCAGATTTATATCCTATAAAACTGTAAGAGAATAAAACTCCTGTTTGTTAAAGTCACCCATTTATGGGATTTTCTGTTAGAGTAGCGTGAAGTAATCAAAACACTTAGTTACATCTCCATCTATTCTCTCCTAAAGTAGCAAAAATGATTTTTCGGTCTAAATTTACTTCCCACATCTTTCCTTCATTCTCAATATTTCATCTTAAAAAATGCAAAAAGCTGTTTTGTCATATATTTATTTCTCTTTTTTAATAATAAATCAAAAATTCATTTTTTACTTCTGAATCACTCTAGCAACACTGGTCAGTTCAATATACTGTAGCTAGATTTCTCATGGTGGCATACAATGATATATCTAATGGATTTGACACACACCATGTATCATCTTTTGACATCCCACTTCTCTATATCACAAAATTATTCTCAGTAATAATCATGCAATAATAAGTGATAATAATTATTTTCTTGAATTGTTATTTTCTTTTCAAACAACTAATGTTTGCTTCAGAAAATGAATTTGAAAGGATTCCATCCTGTTTTACGTTTTGGAATAGTTTGAGTAGGATTGGTGTCAGTAGGGTTGGTGTCAGTTCTTTTCTGAACATTTGGTGGAATTCCCCAGTGAAAACCTCTGGGCCAGGGCTTTTTTTTTGTTGTTGTTGTTGGTTATTTTTTAATGACCTGTTCAATTTCTTCTTTTGTTTATATATATATAACCAAACTCACTGCCATTGAGTCGCTTCTGACTCATAGTGACCCCCTTGGGTTTCCAAGGGTGTAAATCTTTACGGAACTAGATCTCCCAGTTTTCCTTCTACAGAGAAGGTGGTAGGTTTGAATTGCTGACCTTCTGGTTAACAGTCAAGTGCCTTATCCACTACACTAGAGGTCTGTTCAAATTTTCCACCTGAATCTGTTTAGGTAAGTAGTATGTTTCTAGAAATCTGTCCATTTCTTGTAGATTTTCAACTTTGTTGGAATACAGTTCTTCATAGTATCTTGGTATTATCCTTTTTATTTCATTTGGCTCTGTTGTGACATTGCCCACTTCATTTCTTGTTCATATTATTTGTTAAATTTTCTTTTGTTAAATTTGCCAGTGGTTTGTCAATTTTATTTATCTTTTCAAAAAACCACTTCTAGTCTTATTTTTCTATTGTCATTCTATTTTCTGTTTCATTTATTTCTGATCAAATCTTTATTATTTCTTTTCTTGTCACTGTAAGACTTTTTTGTGCTCTTCTTCTAATTGTTGGGGATGTTGGGTTAAGGTGTTTATTTTTGCTCTTTCTTCTTTTTTGATGTGTGCATTTATTGCTATAAATTGGCCTCTGATCACTGCTTTTACTTTATCCCAATGATTTTTGTATGTTACGTTTTCACTCTTGTTTGATTCAAGGAATTTTTTAATTTAATTTTTTAATTCTTCTACTACTGAGCTGTTTTTGAGGAGGGTGTTATTTACTTTCCATATGTTTGCTCTTTTTCCATTTATCTTCCTGTTGTTGATATCTAATTTTATAGCACTGTGATCTGAGAAGATGCTTTACAGTATTTCAATGCTTTTAAATTTATTGAGGCTTGCTTTTTGTCCAGACATATGCTCTATCCTAGAGAATGTTACATATGTGCTGGAAAAGAATGTATAGTGTGCTGTTGTTGGCTGAAGTGCTCTGTAGATGTCAATAAGTTCAAGTTGGTAGATTCTATTTTTTTAGTTCTTCTGCATCTTTGTTGAGTTCCTTTCCAGTTGTTCTATCTTTTACTGAACGTGGTGTATTAATGTTACTATTACTGTGGATTCATCTATTTGTCTTTTCAATTTGGTTAAAGTCTGATTTATATATTTGGAGTTTTTTAATTGGGTGCATAGATATTTATTATGATTA
>NW_006922055.1:1447139-1448950 GCF_000298275.1 Orycteropus afer afer | reverse complement strand
AACAACAATAACACACCTAGAACCCCAGGAGACTCAGCAAAAAACTACTGGAACTAATTGAGAGATTTAGCATAGTGGCAGGATACAAGACAACTTACAGAAATCAGTTGGATTCTTCTACACCAGCAAAGAGATTGCTGAAAAGGAAATTAAGAAGTCAATACCATTTACAACAGCTACCAAAAGAAAAAAAAATACTTGGGAATAAATCTTACAAGGAACACAAAATACCTGGGTAAAGAAAACTATGAAAGACTACTTCAAGAAACTGTAAAAGATCTACATAAATGGAAGAACATACCGTGCTTTTGGATAAGAAGATTGAACATTATGGTAATGTCAGTAGTACTCAAAGAAATCTATACATTCAATGCAATGTCAATGTAGATCCCATCAACCTTCTTTAAAGATATGGAGAAAATAATTACTAGTTTTTTATGGAAAGGAAAGAGACCTTGGATAAAGAAAGAACTACTGAATAAGCAGAACAAAGCAGGAAGTCTCACACTCCCTGATCTTAAAACCTACTATACAGCCACAGTAGTCAAAACAGCCTGGTACTGATACAATAAAACACACATAGACTAGTGGAATAGAATTGAGAACCAGACATAGATCCATCGAGCTAGGATCAGCTGATTTTTGACAAAGGGCTGAAATCCATTAAATGGGGAAGAGATTGTCTGTTTAACAAATGATTCTGGCAAAATTGGATATCCATTTGCAGAAAAATGAAACGAGATCTGTATCACACACCATACACAAAAACTAACTCCAGATGGATCAAAGACTTAAATGTGAAACCTAAAACAATAAAGTTATTCAAAGAAAAAATAGGGGCAAATTTATGGCATAGTGCCTAAGCTATTTGACTGCTAACCAAAAGGCTGGTAGTTCAAACCCACCAGCCACTCCTTGGAAGGAAGACTGGGAAATGTACTTCCATAGATATACAGCCTAGGAATCCCAAGGAGAGGTGGCTGTGCATTGGAACTCACTTGATAGCAGTGAAGTTTTTTTTTTTTTTTTTTAACTTATGGCATAAATAGACTATCAAGCATAACCCCAAATGGACAAATAACAGAAAATAAACTAGATGAATGGGAAATTTTAAAAAATTAATTTTATGTGCTTCAGAAGACTTCTCCAAAAGAGTATAAAGAGAACCTATGGATTGGGAAAAAGTATTTGGCAATGACATATCTGATGTGGGATTTATCTCTAATTTTATCTCTAAAATTTATAGAAAACTCCAAAACTTCAACAACAAAAAGACAAAAACATAGGCAGAAGACATAAATAGACACTTCTCCAGAGAGGATATTCAGGTGGCCAACAAATATATGAAGAAATGGTCATGATCATTAGCCATTAGAAAGATGCAAATCAAAAGAACAATGAGATGCTATCTCACCCCAGCATAAACAGCAAAGTTCAATAAGACAGAAAATAACAAATGCTGGTGAGGATGAGGATAGACTGGGATTCTCATACACTGCTGGTGGGACTGTAAAATAATATAACCACTGTGGAAAGCAGTATGGAGAATCCTTAAAAATTTGGAATTAGAAATACCATTTGATCCAGCAATCTCATTACTAGGTGTATATCCTAAAGAAGTGAGAGCCAGGAGAAGAAAAGATGTATGTACAACCATATTCATTACAGTAGTATTTACAATAGCAAAAAGATGGAAACAACCTAGGTGCCCATCAACAGAAGAATGGATAAGGAAACTATGATACATATACACAATAGAATACTATGCAGCACTAAAGAATAATGTAGAATCTACAAAACACCACATAATG
>NW_006922055.1:1444014-1446774 GCF_000298275.1 Orycteropus afer afer | reverse complement strand
GGGTTTGAACCACCAGCCGTCTGGTTAGCAGGCAAGTGACTTAGCCACTATGCTACCAGAGCTCCAGAGATAGGAGTCTTTATAAGTCAAGGCTGACTCAAAGACATGCAACAGCAACAAATGAGTGAAAAAATAAAAATAAAAATGTTCAATTTTGAAGCTATTACTCAAAGTCAGCAAAGGGAATTTCCTGAATGACTAAAATGTGTCCTTCCCAAAGTTATATAAGATATTATACCTCAGAGCTTCACTCTGACACACTGTTTTAAAATTTCAAAACAAATAAATATTCCAAGTTGTCACATAGTGTGTTAGCCTGGGTTCTCTAGAGAAGCAATACCAGTCAAGCTTATATATAGAGAAAGAAAAAAAAGGAATTTATCTTAGGAAAATGGCTCGCACACAAATCCCAAGTTCTTGGATCAAATGTCAAGCTGGAGGTTTTCCTGACTCACACAGCTGCAGGGGCTGACGAGTTCAATGTAGGCAGGCAGTATACTGGCTGTTGACTCCAACGAATGTTGAATCCAAGACCTCCAGGCTGAATGGTGGATTGTTAGCTCATAGACTATTGTAGGCAGCACACCAGAATCCTGATCCACAGAAGAGTGTCTTTTTTCCCAGGATTCCGTAAATATACTGGAAGCAGGCCACACCCCTAGGGAAACTTCCTTTCAATGGATTGGCTGCTCAAAACATATACATCTGATCCCATCATGGGAATAACACACATCACAATTGCTTAAATCACACAGAATTGTGGTCCAGCCAAGTTGATACACAGCTCCAACTATCACACATAGAATAACTAAATTTAAATAACTCAAGTTCTCCATCTTTGTTTAAAGTTGGCTCTGACTTATAACTATCCCTATCTCTGTACAATAGAAGAAACACTATCTAGTACCACACTATCCTCACAATCTCTGCTATGCTTCAATCACTGGTTGTTTTAAAAGCAATGAACAGTTAAAGAAAATAATTATTATCATAGATTGCTGCTTCTTTTTAATCTACCATTTAGAAGTACGGATATAGTACCACAAGAATTGGAGACATGAGCTCCTATAGAAGAGAGCTTAATGTTTTAGAATCTTCATGAATTTCCTATTGAAAAGAAAGAAACACATATAATTGAATTCATGTGACAAGGGCCAGCTCTGTATGTTTTCAGAATTAACTTTCTTGTAATATAAAATACAATTTTATGAAGTATATGTAATAAAATATGCTAATTTAAAATTTACATATATATATAATTAAAACTTAATTGTAAGCTAAGCAATTATTTAGAACTTAGACTAACAAAGGCTTTTCTGTGGAGAATTATTTTATTACTGACAATGCATGGTGATTACACTAAGCAGCTAACTTTTGTTGGTTTAATTATGATTTTCAATTTGTCTGCAGAAAATGTTCTTCATTGTTGCCTGCACTCAGTGATAGCTTATAAATCTCACAGTATTAATATAATGTGAAAGATTTTTTTTTAATGTATGGAGAACTTTGGGTTGCAAATAATTTACTTATTTCCTTATAATCTATTCCCAGAAATAGAAATAGTGGGTCAAAGTGTACAGACATTTCAATGTAAGATGATACTTAAAACTACTAAATTATTTTTCATTTAAAAGTTTTATAGTACTTTAGAAAGCAACCAGCATGTGTTAGGTTAACATATCTAAACTAATAGAGATTTTTAAATTTTGTTTGGTTAATTTTATATGTCTTATTATTTTTTTTTTGAAACTTACAACTAACATCATTTAACTTTATAAATAAAATGACAGTCATTTCTCCATTGCTTAGACATTTACACCAGATTTTTTTGTTATTCAGAGATAAAACTGAGGCTTAGAGAAGTTGTAGACTGACCCAAATCAAACATCTAATTTCTTAAATAACTTCTAATTTTATAAGTTCTGCCTCAACTATCTGTGCACAAATCTATTTACATCAAAACCAAAATGACTGCATTTGAGTTAATTCTGATTCATGGGACCTCTATAGGACAGAGTAGAACTGCTCCATATGATTTCCAAGACTCTGGTGGTGCAGTGGTTAAGACATTTGGCTCCTAACCAAAAGGTCAGTGGTTCAAACCCACCAGCCACTGTGCAGAAGAACAATGATGCAGTCTGCTTCTGTAAAGATTTATAGCCTTGGAAACCCAGCAGGGTCACTACAAGTTGGAATAGAGTCTTCTACAGCAGTGATTTTGGTTTTTGGTTTAATCTTTCTGGGAGCTGACTCACACGTCTTTCTCCCACAAAGCAGCTAGTGTGTTCGAACCTCCGACCTTGTGGTTCACATCTGAATACTTAACCACTGTACCAACAGGACTCTTTGCATCACTTATTGCCTACCCTTAACCAGTGATTCATTTTTTAGTGGGAAACTGAAATTCTTTTAATGTGTCTCCTTTGGCCATTAATGTAATTTCTGCTCTGTAATTTCTTCCCATTATTCTTTGCAGATCACTTAATATTTCATATTGGTAATTAGCAAATCCATATTTAGTGCTAATTTTAAATATTTCATCTATTTTTCTAAGACTTTATTTTGGTAAATAAGATAACTATAATTTCTTCTAAATATTCACTACATTCATTCCTTTTATAGACACAAGACTGGTACATTGTCCTGAAGTTACGCAGCTTTTACTGCTATTTCAGATGACTCAGTAATTTTTCTCTTAAAGTGCTTGAGGCATTTCTCTAATAGTGACTCAGCTTCATTGATCTATCTGACATATTTTAT
>NW_006922055.1:1441045-1443384 GCF_000298275.1 Orycteropus afer afer | reverse complement strand
GTAGTGATACTGCCTCAGAAACCCAAGAAGGGGGTCACTATGAGTCGGGGCTGACTCCACGGCAAACAACAACAACAACAACATATACTTCAAATATACTATAGATATTTCTAATACAATATTTCTATCTTTATACTATTCTTTTGATGGCTCAGAAGATACCAAACCCATAGCTATAAAGTCAATTCCAACTCATAACAACCCTATAGGACAGAATAGAACTGCCCCATAGGGTTTCCAAGGCTATTGTGGTAGTTATGTTTGTGTGTCAACTTGGCTGGGCCTGGTTGAGAGGCTGGGCAGCTGGTGGTAGTTATTTCCCATGATGAGACTGGCAATCAACTCCACGGTGGGATCTACCACAAGCAGTTGAGTAGCTGCTTTGTGTATGTGGTCTGCTTCCAAAATATAAGAAGCAGTTTTGGGAATAGTCTTCATCTTATGGCACGCTTGGACCCTACATGTAGCTGTGTCGTTGTTCAGCAGCCTGCCATGCTCTGCCGACCTTGGGACTTACAATGGACTTGAATTAATGGCATTCTGTGTGGTTTGGTAACATTAGGACTATGTCTTTTTACTTGTCAACCTTGGATTTGTCAGCCTTGGCAGCCAGCAGCTGTTTGAGTGAAGAAAAGCCTCCAGCTTCAGTGGGCTGGAAGCAAGAGGCAAAGCTGAAGCCCAAGGTTGAGGGGTTTTCACCCAGCCTCTAGAGCCTGGCACATTGAACTTGGACGTAAAGCCTCCAAACTGTAAGAGAATAAACTCCTGTTTCTTAAAGTCATCCCATTTGTGGTACATTCTTGTCAGAGTGGCACCAGGTAACCAGAACAGCTGTGATCTTTACAGAATCAGACTGCTACATCTTTCTCCCAAGGAGTGGGTAGTGAGTTTGAACTGCTGACCATTTGGATAGCTGCTGGATGCTTTAACCATTACACCTCCAGAGTATACCATGTACATGTATCTATGTACATTTACTAAAATATTCCTCTAGTGATGGCTATTTTGTTTCCATGTTTACCATGGCTGCCTGCATATATTTTTAGTTCTTATTTTATTATTACGTTAGTGTCATGGAAGTTGACCTGCTGGTCATAGTACATTCTCTGCTTTAGTTTGAATAGAGATGCCAAATTATCAATAGATATGATTGCACTAATTTAACTTTCAGTCACCAGTGTAAGAAGGTGCTTTCTTCTCATCTTCTATACAGTATTGGGGAGATACCACTTTTCGCTTTGTGAGATAAGCTAGTAGAAGAAAAGCATCTCTCTTTTCATTTCTTTGGCCATTTTGATTTCTTCTTTTGCCAATTGCTTCTTTATACCCCATGTTCTAGTTGTATTGGCTTTAATGTATACCCCTCCTTGAGTTTCTGAGGAAATATCATTACAGAAGTAGATTGCCCAACCTTCCTTCCAAGGAGTGGCTGGTGAGTTTGAACCACCAGTCTTCTGGTTAGTAGTCAAATGCTTTATGCACTATGCCACCAGAGCTCTTTTCCCCCAATTATATGGACTCTTTTTGTCTAGTTGTAATAGTATCCTTTGTCTGTTTTAAGTGCTGTAGATTTTTTCTATCTGCCTCTTCATAGCCTGCTCACTTACATTTAAGAACAGAGGCTGAGACTTGTTCCTCTTTGTGTTTTCACTGCCATGCATGCTTCTAGGCATATAGGAGACATCCCATGAATATTTTATTAAATAAATTGACAAAGTTACACAGTAATTGGCAAAGTTGGATTTTAATCTGGTTTAAAATCTGGTTTCATAGTAATATATAAATATATAAAACAGTGGCTGTTGATTTGATCTCCACTCATGTCAGCTCCCTATTTGTCACAGTATAACTATGCTGCCTGTGGTTTTCAATAACTGATTTTTCAGAAATAGATTTCTATACATTTCTTCTAAGGTGATTCTGGGTGGACTCAAACTTCCAAACTTTCAGAGAGTAGCTGAGCACTTTAACTTTTTTCATCACACAGGGAATCTAATCAAGTTATAGATAACAACATAGAGATCACTAACAATACAAAGAAAACTCAGGGCAGTGATATTCTGAGGTAGTATGTGACAAAGTGCAACATACATGATTTTTTTTACTATTATTACATTTCGTATTTCTTTCACATATCTAGACCTTCATGAAGCCAGTAAGTTAAGATCATAGTATTGATAAACTTCTAGTCCTGGGTGGTATGTGGTAATAACCCTGTTCATATATGGAATGTAGGAAATAGCAAAGATAGGGTTAAGCCTTTAAAGAGAGCAGGTAAAACAATAATAGAAGATATGTTAATTGTAATTTCTACTTCTTGTAGGAGAACTAAAAAAATC
>NW_006922055.1:1438586-1439840 GCF_000298275.1 Orycteropus afer afer | reverse complement strand
TATTAGAATCTGCACTCTGACAAGATAATCAGGTAATTCCTATGTATACTAAATTTAAGAAGCATTATTAGTTAGCACTCACTTAGAATGTTTATATAGATTTACATTTTTAATTGTATGTGTGTGGAGATCTTACCTTTCCAACTAAATTTAAGGTCCTTGAAGGAAACGATTCCAGTCCATATGTCTTTAAATCCCTGAAAATGCCTTTTCCTGTTATTTTGTTTCATAACATGTGTTATATAGTTATTAGTTCATGCTTACTTAAAGTAACTTATTATTAAGAAATTTATAATCAATCTTTGTCTTTTAGATTTACAAAAAGGGCAACTAACTTTTCTCAAAATGCACACATAATACAGAAATTAATTGATGCAACACTAAAGATAAATAAGAAACTCTGTATATTCTTTTTATCAGGTAAATTGTTTTTCCTTTAGTTGTACAACTGTTCAGAAACAGACTTCATGCTTATTCAAACTTAATAGCAATCAGCTTCTGTAATACTATGAAAAAACCACTATGATAAATCATTTCCTATTACTCTGAGAGAAGACGCATTTCCCGTTAGTATTTCTGATGGCTTATGTTTTAGAGGAATTCTTCTAGGAAATATCGAGGAGAACATCAGTGTTGTAAATCTAATGAGAGTAAGTGCTGCCGTGGTAACAAATCAACACCTGCAAAATAGATTTTAAAAATTCAAACTAAAGGAGCTCTTTTTCTACATCTGTACATATATTGCAGTTTCATTTGTAATAAACACACAACACAACATTTTGAAAGAACATCTTTACTACTGGTTGGAGATTGACCCATTCTTCTCTTTCTAGGTTTAGTATTTTGGGGCTTATGTCAGTTCAGAAAAAAAGAGACACCTATGTGTTTTATCTTTCACAGGTAAGCACAAAAATAAATATTTTTAAATGGATGATAATAAACATTCATTTAGCTTTTACTATGTGTCAGGCTTTATGCAAAATGTTACATAGGTTCTTTTTACAAAAACATATAACTTAAGTAATTCTAAGTACCTAAGAAGTATTGAGTTCCTTTTTAACTGACAAAGATTTAAGATTTAAAGAGATCTAGTACCTTGAACCTGAGATATGAAGATCACACAACTTTGCTTGCTGAAAGAGAAGATTTGAAGCACTTACTGATAAAGATCAAAGACTAAAGCCTTCAGTATGGATTATATCTCAACATAAACAAAACAAAGGTCCTCACAATTGGACCTATAAACAACATTGT
>NW_006922055.1:1435729-1437996 GCF_000298275.1 Orycteropus afer afer | reverse complement strand
GACAATTATAAAGTCATATTTTCACCTAACATGATACACTAACATGCAAACAACTGAAACACATTAACCCTGTATACATTTCATAGTTAGTAACAGAAGGAAACAAAAGTATTTGATGCACATATACAATGAGGAAATATAACGATCATAGCCCTTGTTTCTGCAACTGGTTACGTGGCCATAGCTGATATTCAGAGCTACCTTCTTCCACCACCCATTCAGTATTTCCCTTGCCCTCAGCGAGCACCTAGGCTGGTTGTGGTTCTTTGCATGTTGGAATAACCCAAACCTTCATTCCTGAAGGGTCTGTGACATTAGTAGTCATATCAGAATTATGTTGCTGTAGTTTTCCATTGACTTTAATCTTCATGGTAGTACCAAGATGTCCTAAAGAATCTCCTATATTCCAGACATATTATTATTTACATTCATTATGTAATGTCAAGGATCTATCACACCAGATAGTACAGTAATATCCTTCTTTGTCTGTTGATCGAGAGGCATGAGGAAGCCAAAATGGCCAGGTGGCATTCTTCACTTCCAGGTCAATTCAATCAACATTATGTCTCCAGGTGGGAGTGTTCCTCCTTTTGGGACTAAGATCTCCAGACCCACAGAGCATAGGAAGCAAAAATTGTTTGAGTGGGTCACTAGAGGTAAATGGTGAGTGATGCCACTCCTATTCCCACCCCTTGGTTACTGGACCCATGAATCCTGGCTATTGGAGAAATAACACTATATATTGGATGCTGGTTTAGAGCATATACAACTTCTTGGAGAATATTGCCCCAATCCTTCAAGGTATTTCTACCTAGTTGGTGCTGTAATTGTGTTTTTAGTAGGCCGTTCTATCATTCTATGAAGCTAGCTGCTTCGGGAAGATGGGGAACATGGTAAGACCAGTGAATACCATGAGCATAGGCCCATTGCCACATTTAATTTGCTGTGAAATGAGACCCTTTATCTGAAACAATGTTGTGTGGTATACCATGATGGTGGATAAGGCATTCTGTAAGGCCACAGATGGTAGTTTGGACAGAAGTATTGCATGCAGGGAAGGTGAATCCATATCCAGAATAAATATCTATTCCAGTAAGAAGAAAATGCTGTCCTTTCCATGATGGAAGCAGTCTAATGTATTCAACTTGCCACCAGGTTGCTGGCTGATCACCCCAAGGAATGGTTGAATATTGCAAATTCAGTGTTGGTCTTTGCTGCTGGCAGTTTGGGCACTCAGCAGTCTCAGTACACAAATCAGCCTTGGGAAGTGGAAGTCCATGTTGCTAAGCCCATGCATAACCTCCAGACTTGTCACCATGGCCACTTTGTTCATGAGCCCACTGGGCAATGACAGGAGTAACTGGGGAAAAATGATGACTGGTTTCCATTGAATGTGTCATCCTATCCACTTGATTGTTAATGTCCTCCTCTGCCGAGGTCACCTTTTGAAGGGCATCACATGAGACACAAATATCTTTATTCCTTTGGCCTATTCAGAGAGATCTATCACATACTTCTTTCCAGTACATCCTTGTCATAAATTTTCCAATCATGATCCTTCCAAGTCCCAAACCATCCGGCCAAGCCATTGGTCACAGCCCATGAATCCATATACAACTGTACATCTGGCCATTTCTTGTTCCATGCAAAATGAACAGCCAGATGCATGACTCAAAGTTCTGCCCATTGGGAGGATGTCACTTCACCACTGTCCTTCAGAGAAGTCCCAGAAAGGGGCTGCAGTGCCGCTGCTGTCCACTTTCTAGTGGTGCCTGCATATCGTGCAGAACCATGTGTAAAACAGGCATGAGTTTTCTGTTCCTCAGTCAATTGATCATAAAGAACTCCCCATGAGGCCATAGGTGCAGACTGGGAGAGGGAAGGTAATGTGACTGGAGTAGAGACCATAGGCATTTGGACCACTTCCCATTAACTTACTTGTGCCTTCAGGTCCTGCTTGAGCCCAATCTCTTATATACCATTTCTGTTTAATGATGGAGTGCTGCTGTGCATGTCCAACTTTATGACTCTGTGGGTCAGAAAACACCCAGTTCATAATGGGCAGCTCAGGCCTCATGGTGACGTGGTAGCCCATGGTTAGGTGTTCAGTTTCTACTAAAGCCCAGTAAAAAGCCAAAAGCTGTTTATCAAAAGAAGAGTAGTAATCTGCAAAGGATGGCAGAGGTTTGCTCCCAAATCCCAAGGGTCTGCATTGTGGTTCACCAATAGGGACCTTCCAAAGATTCCAAACAGCATGTCTATCTGCT
>NW_006922055.1:1432885-1435369 GCF_000298275.1 Orycteropus afer afer | reverse complement strand
TCACCAATAAATCTAGAATCATTGATACATCTTCTTTACTAGGTCCATTAAGCATAATGTCATCAATATAATGGACCAGTGTGATGTCTTGTGGAATGTAAAGGCAATCAAGATGCCTGTGGACTAAATTATGACATGGTGCTGGGAAGTTGATATACCTCTGAGGAAGCACTGTGAAAGTATATTGTTGGCCTTGTCAGCTGAAAGCAAACTGCTTCTGATGGTCCTTTGAAACTGGTATTGAGAAAAAGGCATTGGCCAAATCAATAGCTGTGTACCAAGTGCCAGGAGATACACAATTTTCTCAAGCAATGAAACCACATCAAGAACAGCAACTGCAATTGGAGTCACCACCTGATTAATTTTATGATAATCCACTGTCATTCTCTAAGATCCATCTGTTTTTTGCAATAGGCCAAATAAGCAAATTAAATGGGTATGTAGTGGGAATCACCATCCCTGCATCCTTCAAGTCCTTGATGGTGACAGTGATCTCTGCAATCCCTCCAGGGATATGGTATTGCTTTTGGTTTACTATTTTTTCTAGGTAGAGGCAGTTCTAATGGCTTTCACTTGGCTTTTCCTACCATAATAACCCTTACTCCACATGTCAGGGACCCAATGTGGGAATTCTGCCAATTGCTTAGTATATTTATTCCAATTATGCATTCTGGAACTGGGAAAATAACTACAGGATGGGTTTGGGGACCCAATGGACCCACTGTGAGACACACCTGAGCTAAGACTCCATCAATAACTTTACCTCCAAATGCTCTCACTCTGACTGGTAGGCCACAGTGATGCTTTGGGTCTCCTGGAATTAGTGTCAGTTCAGAGCCAGTGTCCAGTATTCCCCGAAAACAGTCACTCTTGTGAAAGGCCAATGAACAGTCAGTCACTCTTGTGAAAGGCCTAAGATCCTTTTGGAGAAGTTTGGGGAAAGATCAACATTATAGATTTTGGGCAACGTAGTGGGGTCCTTCCTCAAAAGGGCCCTGCCTTCTCTTCATTAAGGGGATGTGGGTCTTTAAATGGACTCAAATCTGGGGATTGGTTGAGAGGCCATGACTGTATTCCGGTGATTCAATCTAGGCTGCTGTTCATGTGACCCAGAATTCTTCTGTCTATACAGATCAAGTAAATATTTAGTAGGTTTGCCATGTATTTCACTACTAGGAACACCATGCCTAAGTGGCCAATTCCATACTTCCACATGAGTCAGAATATTCTGATTACTGTTTTGACTGTGCTGTCCATTAAGGTAACCATGCCTATCGTGCCTTTGTTGATTAACTGCTGCCACTTGGCCTCTACTACCATGGTGTCCAATCAGCCCCATCACAGTTAAGTATCTTAGTTCAATTATGGTAGTTCCATTGTCAAATCTGGCTTACATAAAATAGCAATCACAGCAGTCTTCAAGAATGCTGGGGTTCCCTTCACAAATTTGTTCCTCACCGTAGTGATAAAAGGTGTGTCCTCTGGGCTCTCCATTTCTGGCTCTAGGGGTCTAATCTGATACATCCATTCTAACAGGCCAATTTCCCTAAGCCTCTGGATACCTTCTTCTACATTATACCAAGGCAGGACTGGTACTTCAACTTGACTTAAGGTAAGCCACTGCATAATCCATGCCTCAGTAAGCCAACCAAATAAACTATTAGATCCTTTCCTAACCTCTCAAGCTCAAACTTGAGATTTGAGTTTGGATTGAAGAATCCATACTTAGTGGGACTAAATCAATAAACTCAGACTGATCCAAGTTATATTCCTTGCACCATTATCTCACACCCTCAGTAGCCATTCCCATACATATTCTCCAGGTTTCTGTCTGTACATGTCAGCAAAATTAAGTAGGGTGTTTCAAGTGTAGCATACCACTTCCTCAATCACACATTGTATTTCACCTTTTGGGGCCTGTTTGGATTTAAATTTACTTATAAGTCTAGCAGCAACAATAGGCAGTTCCTGTGAACATTCAGCAATGTCTTCTATGGCATCTACCTCAGGCAATAACCCAGCAGGAACAGTTGTGTTAATCCCATCAACCAGAGGTGGGAGGGATAATGATTTTATAGTAATCCCTTGTGATTGAAGGGATTCAACAGAATTTACAGGCCCTATATCCTCATCTTCCTGACTGCACATACGACCCTATTCCAAGTTTAAGGATCCCATTTTTTCAAAATCAGTGCCCTCACTTTAACTTCAGACACCATTCTGGGTTGGCAATTCAATTGGCATTGCAATTCAGCCATCACTACAGTAAGACTCTGGGTTTGGTTTTTGGCCATATCAACTCTGTTACTAGAAGAAAGGGAGGTCTGGTGGTAGTACCTAAGGCATTTGACTACTAATAAGAAGACTGGTGGTTCAAGCCCACCAGCCACTCCTCAGAAGGAAGGTTGGGCAATCTACTTCCATAGTGATACCACCTTAGAAACCGAGGAGGGGCCACTATACCAGTTGGATCCATCTCAAAGA
>NW_006922055.1:1423359-1432195 GCF_000298275.1 Orycteropus afer afer | reverse complement strand
GATGGCAAATAACAACAACATATATGAAGCTGGCAAGTCCCAAGTTCTTGGATCAAACATCAAGCTGGAGGCTTTTCCCAACTCACACAACTGCAGGGGCTGACGAACTCAAGGTCGGTAAGCAGTATACCAGCTGTTGACTCCGACAAATAATGAATCCAAGATCACTAGTCCAAATGGTGGATTGTCTGGTCATGGACAGTAGGCAGCACAACAGAATTCAGATGCGCAGAAGAGTGTCTCATTTTCCCAGGATGTCCAAAAATATATTGGAAGCAGGCCACATCCATAGATAAACTCCCTTTCAATGAATTAGCTGCTGAAAACATATACATCTGATCTCATCATGGGAATAACCCACATCACAACTGCTTAAACCACTCAGAGTTATAGTCCAGCCAAGTTGACACACAACTCCAGCTATTACAAACATCATGATAAATGGAGAAAATATTGAAATTGTCCTGGATTTCATTTTACTTGGATCCAAAATCAATGCCCATGGAAGTAACAGTCAATATATCAAATGGGCAAATCTGCTGCAAAAGATGTCTTTAAAAATTTAAAAAAACAAACAAACAAAGATATCATCCCACTAAGATGACTAAGATTAAAAAAAAAAAAAAAGGAAAAAATAACAAATGTTGGTGAATATATGAGGAAATCAGAACAGTTATTTTTGCTGGTGGGAATGCAAAATGGCACAGCTGTAGTGGAAAAACTGTGGTGGATCCTCACAAACTAAAAATAGAACCACCATGTTGTTGTTAGGTGTCGTCGAGTTGTCTCTGACTCATAGCTACCCTATGTACAACAGAACAAAACACTGTCCAGTCCTGTGGCAGCCTCATGATCCCTGCTATACCTGAGCCCATCATTGCAGCCCCTGTGTCAATCCATCTCACTGAGGGCCTTCCCATTTTTTGTTTTCCCTCCACTTTACCTAGCATGATATCCTTCTCCAGAGAATGGTCCCTTCTAACATGACCAAAGTAGATGAGACAAAGTCTGGATATTCTCTCTTCCAAGGAGAATTCAAGCTACACTTCTTTCAGGACAGATTTGTTTGTTCTTCTGATAGTCTATGGTACTGTCAGTATTCTTCACCAACATCACAACTCAAAAGCATCAACTCTTCTACGGTCTTCCTTATTCATTGTCCAGCTCTCACATGCATATGAGGTGATTGAAAATACCATGGCTAGGGTTAGTCACACCTTAGCCTTCAAGGAGACATCATTGCTCTTCAGCACTTGAAAGAAGCGTTTTGCAGCAGATTTGCCCAATGCAATACATCTTCTGATGTCTTGACTGCTGCTTCCATTGGTGTTTATTGTAGAACCAAGTAATATGAAGTCATTGACAACTTCAATGTTTTCTCCATGTATCATGATGCTGCTTATTGGTCTAGTTGTGATGATTTTTGTTTTCTTTATAGCGAGGTGTAATCCATACTGCAGACTAGTTTTTAACCTTCATCAGTAAGTGCTCCAAGTCATTCTCACTTTCAGCAAGCAAAGTTGTGTTGTCTGCCTATGTCAGGTTGTTAATGAGCCTTCTTCCAATCCTGATTCCATGTTCTTCATATAGTCCAGCTTCTTGGATTGTTTGTTCAACATACAGATTGAATAAGTATGGTGAAAGGATACAACCCTGATTCACTCCCTTCTTGATTTTAAACCACAGAGTGTCCCTTTGTTGTGTTCGAACCATAGCCTACTGGTCTGTGAACAGGTTCCTCATGAGTAAAATTAAGTGTTCTGGAATTCCCATTCTTCTCAATGTTATCCATGAGATAACAATCAAATGCTTGTGCATAGTCAATAAAACACAAGTGAATATCTTTCTGGTACTCTCTGCTTTCAATCAAGATCCATCTGATATCAGCAATGATATCCCTCATTCCATATCCTCTTCTGAATCCAGCTTGCATTTCTGGAAGTTCTCTTTCAATATACTGCTGCAACCATTTTTGAATTAATATTCATATTAATTAATATCAAGTAATGATATTGTTTGATTCTGTGGGATCACCATTTTTTTTTAATGGGTCCAAATATGGATCTCTTCTAGTCAGTTGACCAAGTAGCTGTCTTCCAGATCTCTTGGTATATCCAAATGAGTGCCTCTAGCATGGCATCTGTTTGTTGAAACATTTCAATGGGTATTCTGTCAATTTCTCGAACTTTGTTTTTTGCCAATTCCTTTAATGCAGCTTCAACTTCTCCCTTCAGTACCATTGGTTCTTGATCATATGCCACATCCTGAAATGGATGAATATTGACCAACTCTTTTTGGTTTAGTGACTCTGTGTATTCCTCCCATCTTTTTTTTTTTTTTTTTTTTTTTTTTTCCTGCAGTGTTCAATATATTGTCCATAGAATCTTTCAATATTACAACTTGAGGCTTAAATATTTTCTTCAGTTCTTTCAGCTTGAGACATGTTGAGCATGTTATGTTCTTCCCTTTTTGGTTTTCTAATCCAGTTCTTTTCATGTTTCATTATAATAATTGACTTTGTCTTTTTGAGACACCCTTTGAAATCTTCTGTTCAGCTCTTTTATCTTGTCTTTTCTTCCATTTGCTTCAGTTACACTTCATTCAAGGGCAAGTTTCAGAGTCTCTTCTGACATCCATTTTGGTCTTGCCCTTTTCATGACCTTCTTCTTTCTTTATGGATGATGTTCTTGATGTCATCTTCCAATTCCTCTGGTTTTCAGTCATAGGTATTCAATGCATCAAATATGTTCTTTAGATGGTCTCTAAATTCAGGAGCATATAATCTAGGTCAATTTTGGCTCTTGTGGACCTCTTGTAATTGTCTTCAGCTTCCACTTGAACTTGCATATGAGCAATTGATCACCTGTTCCACAATCCACTCCTGGCCTTTATTTTGGCTGAAGATATTGAGCTTCTCCATTGCCTTTTGCCAAAGGTGTAGTCAATCTGATTCCTGTGTACTCTGTCTGGTGAAATTCACATGTATAGCTGCCATTTGTGTTGTTGAAAAAAATTGTTTGCAATGAATAAGTTGTTGGTCCTACAAAATTCTATCATGTGATCTCCAGCGTTTTTTTTTTTTTTTTACCACCAATGCCAAATTTTCCAGTTAATGGTGATTTTTCTTTGTTTCCAACTTTTGCATTCCAATCACCAGTGATAATTAATACATCTTGATTGCATGCTCAGTCAATTGCATGTTTCAGTCCATTGGTCTGCAGTACCAACTACTGCAGAAGTTGATAAAATTCTTCAATTTCCTTATCTTTGGCTTTGGTGGTTGTACCATGCTAGAGGCACTCATTCGGCTATTCCAAGAGATCTGGAAGACAGCTACCTGACCAAATGACCAGAAGAGATCCATATTCGGATCCACTCAAAAGAAATGTGATCCCACAGAATGTGGAAATTATCAAACAATATCCTTATTTGGTATTAATTAACATTAATATTAATTCAAAAATGGTTGCAGTAGTATATTGAAAGAGAACTTCCAGAAATGCAAGCTGGATTCAGAAGAAGATGTGAAGTTTGAAAAATAGTACTATTAACTTGTTTTCCTCATAGGCCTATGGATATTATCCTATCACTGACAGCATTGTACTTCAGAATAGATCTAGACACATTCTTTGTGATGATGGATGCCATGCCATTCCTCTTCAATTTGTCATTTCCAGCATAGTAGATCATGTTTGTCAGGATCAAAATGGCCAAAACCTGTCCATTTCAGGTCACTAATGCTTAGGATATTGATTTTTATGCATCCCATTTAATTTTTGACAACTTCCAATTTCCTAGATTCATACTTTGCACATTCCATGTTCCAATTATTAATAGATGTTTGCAGCAGTTTCTTCTCATCTTCAGATGTACCACATCAGCAAATAAAGGTCCCAAAAGCTTTACTCTATGCTCATCATTATTGTCAGCTCTACTCTGATGAGACAGCTTTTCCCCAGTATTTTTGAGTGCCTTTTGACCTGAGGGGCTCATCTTCTGGCACTATGTTGGACAATGTTTCAGGGCTATTAATAAAGTTTTCCAGTAATATATCAGATAGTGTTTCACTGCTATTCATAAAGTTTTCACTGGCCAATTCTTTGAGAAGTGGATGACCTTTTCCTTCTTCCAAGTCTGTCTTATTCTAGAAGCTCCACTGAAACCTGTCCTCCGTGGGTAACCTTGCTGGCATTTGAAACACCAGTGGCATAGCCTTCAGCCTCATAGTAAAACAGAAATCATCACAAAATGACACACTGACAGACAAGTTTGTCTTCCTTACGTGTTCCAAGTAGCTCTGTTCACTTCTGGTCTCCCAGTAGCTGCTCCAACACCCATGTTTCCTTCCACACCTTAACTCGTTTACCTGGCCTGCCCCGGGCACTCCTAAACACCTGCCTCTCCTTGAAAGGAACACAGGGCAATCTATTGCCCTATAATAAATATGGAAGAAATATATTGGTTCTTTTATAAAGAGGCATGTTGAATTTGTCTTTATTAGAATATCATCACTTCTTTATTGATGTTTGTTGATTGCAAAGTGAAAAATTTTGTTTATTGGTGGATACAAATATCCCTTATCCTGAAACAAAATCCATGGTTATCCATACAAAAATATTTTTTGTATGCAAATGCCCATAGATGACTGCTTTTATAGGGCTGAGTAATTATCCAATTTTAATGCCATATGAATATGGGTATTGGCTTGGTGCTCAATATTCATTTAACAAGACTCAAACTTTCCTCATTCTTGTGCTCTTCATGGTTCATGGTATCACACTTGTGCTCTACACTGTAGCTGGTACCCACAGTTCTAATAAAAAGTAAAAAAAGGAAAGGAGTAGTGGTCCTGTTTTATATTTTATTTACTTAAAAAACTGACTTATTATCATGAATGTTCTGGTAGTAATAAAATAGGCTGAATTTTGAATTTCATGGTATATGAATTCTTCATTATATTGTAAAATCAGTAACAATCAGCTTTTGTTGATAAACTGTGTTAATAAAAAGTTTGTGCCTTTTCCATAGTGTGAACCACATATGAAGACTGTATCTTCCTGGAAGACAGGAGGAGAGTTTCAAATTACTGCATTTCATATTCAAGCTGATAGAACTGTGCATTAGCCACCACATGACTCAATCCTTTACCAAATGGATTCCTCCTTAAGGATAGTGCCAATTACTATGAGCATATTATTATTTTAAAAACACAACATGCTAGTACTGAGTGAAGCAAAGCCTTCTGAGTTGTGCAAAGCACATTGCAATTAGACTTATGCCAAGGTAATCTAATTATTTTAATATTTATGGCCTTAGAAAATAATATGTACACAATCCACATTATAAATACATAATAAATACTAATCAAACCTGGTAATTATATCTGTAGGTATTTTTATTAATAGTAAGTTCCCAAAGGGCTGTAACTGGTAGTTATGTATTATTGAGTCTCCAGAACCTGGTACAATCCTTCCTAGAATGGTACAATATATTAACCTCCTTTCTATGAGAGAAGAAATGAAGCAACCAAGCAAATAGGAAAAACGCAAATTTCTTTCTCATTCTGGTCACAGTGTTACAGAATATCATTTCTGTAATGATCAAAAGACAAGTAAACAAAACACAGGTCTGAATTTAAGTGTCATGTTTTACAGTCTCACCATTTTAAATTCTTTTTCATTTTTCATCTGTTTTAATTTTATGTTTAAAGTTGATATGAACTTGTTGTTGTTATGTGCCGTTGAGTCCTCTCTGAGTCATAGTGACCTTATGTACAACAGAACGAAACCCTGCCCAGTCCTGTGCCAGCCTCATGATCCCTACTATACCTGAACCCATTGCTACAACCACTGTGTCAACCCATCTTGTTGAGGGCCTTCCTCTTTTTTTTTGACCCTCCACTTTACCAAGCATGACATCCTTCTCCAGAGAATGGTCCCTTCTAACAATATGACCAAAGTAGGTGAAATGAAGTCTGGCCATTCTCGCTTCCAAGGTACATTCGGCTGTACTTCTTCTAGGGCAGATTTGTTAGTTCTTTTAGCAGTCCATGGTACTTTCAGCATTCTCACCAACACCACTACTCAAAAGCATCAACTCTTCTTCGGTTTTCCTTATTCTTTGTCCAGCTCTCACATGCATATGTGTTGTTGTTGTTGTTGTTATGTGCTGTCAAGTTGGACTCAACTCGTAGTGACCCCTCCTTGGGTTTCCAAGGCAGTATTACTATGGAAGTAGATTACCCCATAGCATATGAGGTGATTGAAAACACCATGGCTTGGGTTAGGTGCATCTTAGTCTTCATAGAAATATCTTTGCTTTTCAGCACTTGAAAGAGGTCTTCACAGCAGATTTCCTCAATGATATACATTTTCTGATACCTTGACAACTGCTTCCATTGATGTTGATTACAGAATCAAGTAATATGAAGTCTTTGATAACTTCATCTTTTCTCCATTTATCATGATAAATTGTGAGGAATTTTGTTTTCTTTATATTGAGGTATACTCCATACTGTAGACTGTAGTCTTCAATCTTCATCAGTAAGTGCTTCAAGTCATCCTCACTTTCAGCAAGCAAAGTTGTGTTGTTTGCGTATCTGAAGTTGTTAATGTGGCTTTCTCCAAAACTGATGCCACGTTCTTCTTCATATAGTCTAGCTTCTTGGATTATTTGCTCAGAATACAGATTAAATAAGTATGGTGAAAGAATACAACCCTGTTGTATTCTACATGTATGTATCCTCAATGTATGGAGGATTTTAAACCATGCTGTATCCCCTTCGTCTGTTTGAAAGATAGCTTCCTGGTCTATGTACAGGTTCTTCATGAGTACAAATAAGTATTCTTGAATTCCCATTCTTCTCAATGTTATCCACAATTTATTATGATCCACACAATTGAAAACTTTGCACAGTCAATAAAACACAAGTAAACATCTTTGTGGTATACTTGGCTTTGAACTAAGATCCATCTGACATCAGCTATAATATCCTTTGTTCCATGTCCCCTTCTGAACCCAGCTTTCACCTCTGGAAGTTCTCTGTCAACTGCTGCAGCCATTTTTGAATTATCTTCAGTAAGATTTTACTTGCATGTGATATCAATAATATTGTTTGATAATTTCCATATTCTGTGGGATCACCTTTCTTTGGAATAGGTAGAAATATGAATCTCTTCCAGTCAGTTGGCCAGGTAGCTGTCTTCCAAATCTGTTGGCATAGCCAAGTGTGACTGCAGCATGTCATCTGTTTGTTGAAACATCTCAATGAATATTCCATCAATTCCCAGAGCCTTGTTTTTCTTAATGAAATTAAGAAAATAAAATTGTAAAAAATGAGAAACTAATTTTTCATAAGTTTAACAACTCAAAAAAATCACTGTTGGAAACCATTAAAGATAAATTGATAATAGAGATATGTCCTAAAAAAAAAAAGTACATGTGAATGATATGCATAATTGTACAGGATTGGAAATATAAACCACAAAAGATGAGAACTTAATTACTTTGTCTATGTTTGACTCTTTCTCCTTTACTTTATTCATCTTTCCCTGGTAAGTAGTAAGGCAAGCAGATTCAATCAGGGGTGGTCCCTATCTCTGTCTTGGGGAACCAGATAAAAGTTATAAGGTTTTGGTAACCCCATATTTAGTCATACAAGAGTACTGACCATGATGACTAAAACTAAAATGAGATCTTGAACAAAGGACTTTCTTGAAAATGAAAAGCATAATAGCGAACTGATACTTACTTACTATTTAGTTTAAAATTTTATAACTAATTACAAATGACTAATATGAAGTTTATTTGTAAATTAATTATTAAATCTGTCTCCCCACAGAGCTGGTGATTGTGACCCAATCAAAATGCCCAGCAACGGGATTTTTTCTCACCTGACAACTTGACCTGAGCTGCAAATGACCCAATGGTCAATTGTCTGTTTACTTTTTATTTCATGTTATTCTCTCTTCTTTCTGTCTCTCCAATTTCTCTTAATCCATTTGTTTCCTTGTGTTATCCATATGAATCCCTCAATTTTTGTGGTAGATCTTTTGAGAAAAGTATTTCTTGTATCACAACACTCTCCTTTATCTAGATGAGATCTTTTTTTTTTTTTGATACTTTGAATTACATAAGCAAACCAGAGACAGGTTCCTCTCAAAGACATTGCTGCTGTTGAGTTGGTTCCAACTCATGGCAATTTCATGTGTCCAGAGGAAAATGGCTCCAGAGGATTTTCAAGGCTATGACCTTTCAGAAGCAGATCATCAGCACTGTCTTCAAAGAGGCCTGTAGGTAATTTAGAACTGCCAACCTTGTGGTTAGTAGTCTAGTGCTTAATCATTTGTGCCACTCAGGGACCTTCAAAAGGCCACAGGAGATTTTGTTGATATAATAATGCCCACTGCTTTCAGGTCTCAAAACCTTTTCTATTTGTTTAAGAAATAAGGTTTCACATCCCTCTTCCCCATCATCATAACAATCACAGCTCTTCTACTACCAAACCCAACTTAACAAGCAGGAGAGAGGTATTATCAGCAATGAAGAGATGATTGGGACCACTAACCTTATCTTTTCTTTTGATTTTAGAAGTCCCATATTCTATTGCAAGTGCTTGACATCCTATGTATCTACCTGAGAGGAATGAAAAAAATTCGTTAACAACTTTTACTATGTGACCTGTAAAACCTCTCTGTAGGTGAAGTATCCTTCCCTTTCTTATTGTCAAACTTGGCCATGTGATTTTCCTTCGCTAATAGGAGCTCTGGTAGCATAGTGGCTAAGACACTTGCCTGCTAACCAGACGGCTGGCGGTTCAAACCCACCAGCCACTCCT
>NW_006922055.1:1413107-1422734 GCF_000298275.1 Orycteropus afer afer | reverse complement strand
AAAATAGCAAAGTTCAAAGCTAAACTTTTTTTCTGACTCTTTATAACTTTTCTATCATGCTTTTGTTGTGAAGGGGGTATATTACTTCAAACCTATACATGGTTCTGGATGAAAAATATAGCTTTACTATATTAATAACCCTTCTCTTTCAACCAAAAATGCTAATTACTTTCAAAAAAATACATATAGTGCCCATTATGGGATTAGGTCCAGGCATGAGCTGGGACTACAATGGCAAACATGGTCTTTGCTAATATATTCAGAGGTCACTCTCTGTTTGCTCTTATGTGGCATTTGTCTCACAGAAGATTTTTTTATTAACACAGTATTTACAAAATGATTAAATTTATGTTCTCTCCATATTGCCACTGTCACTATTCTTAAATATAACTCACATTATTCACCATGATAGTGTTGGCATATTCTACCTCAAGGTTAGACAAGATCTACCAGGGAGTCTGATAGATTTTATAATATGTTGAATGGGAGATGTATTTAGGAAGGGCATCTAACTCAGAGAGAGGAAAAGCCAATTAATTTAATTCCTGCTAGGTGGATAGAATTTAGTCATTTAAAGAGAAAATGGAGGAGAGAAAGGAATGTTCCAAGAAGAATAAATCTCATAGAACTCTTTGCCATTGAGTTGATTCCAACTCACAGCAACTCTATAGGCAGAGTAGAAATGGTCCAAAAGGTTTCCAAGGTTGTAAATGTTTATGGAAGCAGATTACCTCATCTTTCTCCCACGGAGCTGCTGGTGGGTTTGAGCCACTAACCTTTTGATTAGCTGCCAAATGCTTTAACCACTGTGCCCCACAAAATCTTCAAAAGGAAGAGAGTGCATACTGCTTTTAAGGAATTGAATGAAATGTAGGACGTCATGGAGAGAGTGGTATGGCAGTAGACAGGAGAAAAAAGTAACTGCTAACTTTTTAAGGACTTGAATTTCTGATATGCAATTCAAATATTTTCATATAGGCAATGGAATGCTAATATCAATGGTAGAATGCTATGAAAGGATGTACTTTTTGAAGGTGCAGTCTCAAGGTTAGTGGACATACAGAAGACTGTTTCCTCTCAATGATGGTCCAGGCTAGGAGACTCATGATACAGAAAGAGAGGGGACAATGGATTTTGAAGATATATTAGTCTGATTCATCAGAACTGAATCACTGACTAAACAGAGATAGGGAGAGAAGGAGATATTACTTTCAGTTTCCTGGCTTGTACAGTAAGATGGGTCGTGGAGCTTGTTGTTGTTATGTGCCATTGCATCAAGCCTGACTCATAGCAAACCCTCCTTGTGTTTCTGAGGCAGTATTACTATGGAAGTAGATTGCCCAACCTTCCTTCTGAGGAGTGGCTGGTGGGTTTGAACCACCAGCCTTCTGGTTAGCAGTGAAGTGCCTTAGGCACTACTCTACCAGAGCTCCTAGGGGTCATGGAGATAGATACTGAAATATGGAATGTAGGAAGACAAGGAGGAGGTTTGGGAGGAAGATGATTAGTTAAGTTGAATGGCAGTTGAACTTTCTATGAGACACCAAAGAGATGTTTAGTGTCTTTGAATATATAGGTCTGCGAACTAGGAAAGAACTTTGGGTTCTATTTTCTAACTGTTTAATACAGGACTAGGTTCTGCCCTTACACAGCAAAACCTGTGAGAGCCAAAACTCATCAAGATGGCCTTGTTTTTATGGTTCTTGCAGGTTTTTTGCATTTGACAGGGTGTAATCTTACTGCTTTGCTATCATCCTCTGTTGTTGTTGTTGTTGTTATGTGCCGTGGAGTTGGCCCCGACTCATAGCGACCTCTCCTTGGGTTTCTGAAGCAGTATCACTATGGAAGTAGATTGCCCAACCTTCCTTCCGAGGAGTGGCTGGTGGGTTTGAACTGCCAGCCTTCTGGTTAGCAGTCAAGTGCCTTAGGCACTATGCTACCAGGGTGAATCATATTTGAGTTTTCCTTCTCTGACAAATTTCCACCCTACACTAGTTCCAGTTTTCATGAGTTTTACTGTACTTTAATATATTTCTTTCCCTTGAAACAAGAAGTTCATTTCTTAGGCAGTAAAGACATTTAGCTCATATAATTGAAATGCTCAGGTGGATTCATGGGCTGCTGAAATGTTTCTGGGATCCAATACAAAATATCCCTAGACTCTGATTGATCCTAACTGAGTCATAATCCATATCTGAACCAATCACTGTAGTGAAGGGAATCCACTTCATTCATTCACTTGGTCTGAGTGAATGGACTGAGAAACTATTACTTGATAACGGGCAAATGGATTTTGAATGTCAGAAACAGGTGCCCAAAACAGGTGAAGAAAACAGTCAAGTTCCTTCCAAGTTTGGAATTTAAAAGATTAGAAAAACACCTAAAAATATATCTCAATATATATTTAGAACAGATGATATTTGTGTTGTGAGCTATTATTTGTATGATTGTTAGTGTAGTGTTTATTTGATATGCATGGTTTTGCTTTTTGATTTAAGTATGTCTTTTAAAGCTAGATTGAACTTAATGCTGATATGGACCATTGTATGTAGGATACTACACTTTAAATATTTATTTTGATGTAAGTTGAAGCCAATTCCTGACTTTATAGCTTAAAGGTAGGTTTTGATTATATTAATTTAGTATTCAGGAACACCTGACTTCTTCTTCATGATTTGTGAAAAGGAAAAATCATTGTGGTGCAATGATTTACTTTGTGTGGCTTTTCTAGCTGTAGCATTTGTAACTCCCACCAGATTACTAGGTGGGGCCATGAAAATAAGGTGTGTAGAACTCTAATGTGAGGATTGGTTAGTTTTGCTTTGCTGTTGGGCTTAAAATGAACCTCCTAGAGGCAGAGGGACATGGTGGCTGCAACGATGGGCTCAAGTATGGCAGGAATTATGGGGCTGGTGCAGGACCAGGCAGTATTTTGTTCTGTTGTATGTAGGGTCCCTATGAGTCAGAGCTGAGTGGATGACACCTAAAAACAACAAGAGGCAGAGGTTGGATTTCATTGCTATCAAAACAAAAGAGCTGGAGGTGAAATGGAGCACATCCTTGGACCCAAGATCCCTTCACTGGACCTCCTTGGCAGAGACACCCAGCTAAGAGACCATAGCAGTGGAACCAAGAGACACAAGGCAGAGTAGTAGACTTTGCGGTCCATGGAGCAAGAAAGCTGAGTACTCATGGGCAGGAAGCTTGCTCTCAAAATGAGGTGCACCTTTGTGTGCTTATTGACAGAGCTGAAAGAGCTTTGTAACATATGCTAGAGCAAGGAAGAGGCCAGGCTTAGAGGCCAAGGGGTAGAGAAGCATGCCTGAGGGCATAGCAGAGGGGAGATCGACATAATCAAGGTACTGTGTCCTGAGCACATTCCTGAAACTGAGGTGCCACTTGTTACTTGCCTAATAACCCCTCATAAACATGAGTATTGCCTGTGAGTTCTGTGTGGCCATTGCAATGAATTATCAAGCCCAGCAGAGAAGTAGTGAGTGCCCTGAGAGCAAGGGTTGGTGTCAGAGTTAGTAAAAAGGCTGGAGGGTCAAGGTATGTCTAGCTTCAAAGGAATACACTTGGGCTATAGATGGTGACTCTGTTTCCCCCTCATGAGACTGGAGGAGGTAATAAGATGCCACTTTCATGTTTTTTTATGGAACTACTAAAAGGATATGAACTCAGAAATTGAACTTGCACTCATAGCCAAGATCAGGGAACTGTGAATTCTTTATGCATCTTCTTAGCTCAAACCTAAACCTTATCACAGACTATAGAGTTTCCAAGGCAAGAAGAGAGTGGGGGAATTTCAAAGGTAAAGATAGAGATAGAGATGAAGATAAACATAGGGAGTAAGATAGATAGAGAAACATACTCCAACTACTTCCGTGGTGGACTGTGCCCTTGGTCAGTTCACTAGCATAAATGGAGGAGGAAAAAGAAAAAGGGTAACAAATCTGCAGTTCAATTCATCAGAAAAGTTTTACATCAGCGTCCTGTTTTCTGACCAATCATATTTAAATTTCTTCCTAGTCATGAAGAATGTGAAGGGGGACAGCTTAAAAAGAGAACCCTGGCGTAGGAAGGAGTAGAGTGCTTTCTTTCTCCCTAGAGATCCACAGATAGTTGCATTTCTTTCTATTCAGAATGTGATAGCACTGACTGTAAGATCCCATGGAGTACATTCCTCTTCAGAGTTACTGTAAAGCTCTCTGGTGATATCCACAACTGAATGTTAGCTATGGTAAGCCAAACCACAGGAAAAAGGATGTGTTGGGAAATAGCAAAAAGAAAAAATGTATTACTTTTTATTGTTTCAGTGTTTAATTACCATTACAGACTTTCTAGAAAATTATCAGAGATAGCAAACTCATTTTTGAAGTAAGTAGGCATAAAAGAGTTTAGATCTAGTGATTGGTTACTACTTCATATTTGACTTTTGTTATGCTAAACAGTATTAGGTAATTACATGATGCCTTCATTTCTGATGAATCCTAGACTCTCATTCTTTTCATTATTATCTACAGGGTAGCTTTTATGTGCTTATTACCTCTATTGAACTTTGAACGAAGACTGCATTTGCACTTGATATATTATTGATATGCAGTAGATGGATGCTACATCTTAGATGTGAAATGAAAGTGATATTATGATAATATGACTTTAGGTTAATATGAGAACATTTTTTTCCTTATATTTATCCAGCTTTACAAATACAGTATTAGGCCCAGTATGCCACTATTGGAGATGGATTTTTGTCATAGCATTGTGTAAACAGTTTCTACTATATTTTCTGGATGCTATTACATGATCTATTACTCAGTTAATTCAACATTAGTGTAAATTTTATACAATTTTCTCATCTCTATTTTTCTAATGGGTCTTAACTGAATATCAGAGCTTGCAATTATTTTTAGAAGGAAATACAACTTTGTGAGGAAATAGCCTATTTTAGGATAAATTTGCATGCTGAATTTTGATCCATTGTAATTGTATATGTAATTTTAGATTTATATATTAATTCTTCAACATAATAATATATTATGATATTACCATCTGAATGATTATGTGGTGATAAATGGTTATTGCTCTCAAGCATTTTACAATTTTTAGTTAGGATTTTAGTTTCTAGCTTATGACCTAGGAATCACTTTACAGATCAAAGGTTTGTTTTTCCCCTTGAGAGTTTGGTGAAGCTAGAAGTGACAATACCAAACATCTCTACTTAAACTATGTATCTGACAGTGGAAGCTTGTATGCTGCTATCATACTAACAGGTCTGATTATTTTATCAGATTATCTTACTGAAGATAATTCAAAACCAGTTGCAGCAGTATATTGACAGAGAGCTTCCAGAAATGCAAGCTGGATTCAGAAGAGGACATGGAACTAGGGATACCATGCTGATGTCAGATGAATCTTGGATCAAAGCAAAGAATACCAGAAAAATATTTCCTTGTGTTTTATTGACTGCAAATGCATTTGATTGTGTGGATAATAATAAATTACGGATAACATTGTGAAGAATGGGAAATCCAGAACACTTAATCGTTCCATTAGAAACCTATACATAGACCAGGAGGCTGTCATTCAAACAAAACAAGGGGATACAACATGGTTTAAGATCAGGAAGGGAGTGTGTCAGGGTTGTATCCTTTCACCATACTTGTTCAATCTATAGGCTGAGCAATAACCTGAGAACCTGGACAATATGAAGAAGAAAGTGACATCAGGATTGGGGAAAGGCTCATTAACAACCTGCGATATGCTGATGACACAACTTTGCTTGCTGAAAGTGAGGATGACTTGGACCACTTACTGATGAAAATTAAAAACTGCAGTCTGCAGTATGAATTACATCTCAACATAAAGAAAAAAAAATCTTCAAAACTGGACCAATAAGCAGCATCATGATAGATGGAGAAAAAGATTGAAGTTGTCAAAGACTTCATATTGGTTTGTTCTACAGTCAATACCAATGGAAGCAGCAGTCAAGACATCAAAAGGAGTATTTTATTGGGAAAATCTGTAGCAAAAGACTTTTTTCAAGTGATGAAGAGCAAAGATGTCTCCTTGAAGACTAACATGTGCCTGACCCAAGGCATGGTATTTTCAATCGCCTCATATGCATATGAGAGCTGGACAATGAATAAGGAAGACTGAAGAAGAATTGATACTTTTGAGTTGTGGTGTTGGCAAATAATGCTGAAAATACCATTGAATGCTAAAAGAAATAACAAGCCTGTCCTGGAGGAAATGCAGCCAGAGAGCTCCTTAGAAGCAAAAATGGCCAGACTTCATCTCACCTACTTTAGTCATGTTGCCAGAAGGGACCATTCTCTGGAGAAGGAGGTCATGCTGGGTAAAGTGGAGGGTCAACAAAAGAGGGGAAGGGCCTCAATAAGATGGATTGACATGGTGGCTGCAGTGATGAGCTCAGGTACAGTAGGGATTGTGAAGTTGGCATAGGACTGGATGATGTTTCATTCTGGTGTGCATAGGGTCACTATGAATTGGAGATTACTTTGCAGCACCTAACAACAACAACAATGAACAATGAATGATAGAACAACTAGAAAGAAACTCAACAAAGAATGGAAGATCTAAACAACACAATGAACCTACTTGATCTCATGGGCATATATAGAACACTCTACCCATTAGCAGCATAAGATACATTTTTTTTTTTTTTTTTTTTCCCCAAAGCATGGAATATTCTCCAGAATAAACTGTGGGTTAGACCACAAGTAAGCCTCATGCTTACGGTCATATGCCAACCAGGAAGTTGGTGGTTCAAACCCACCTGCTGCTCCATGGAAGGAAGATGGGGCAATATACTTCTGTAAAGATTTACCACCTTGGAAACCCAAGGAGGTGTCTTTGTAAGTCAGAAATGACTCAATGGCAGTGAGTTTTATTTATTCATTTTTGTTGTTGTTGTTTTTGTGGTCAGAAAAGATGCTTTTTAGTATTCTAAGGCTATAAAATTAGAAATCAACAAGATCGAGGAAAAAAAATTATAATTACACAGTTAGAGACTGAATGACACCATGTTAAAAAACCACTGGCTAACAGAAGAAATAAAAAATGAAGTTAAAAAAAAATCTCTGAATGAGAATGAAAGCACAACACATCAAAATCTCTGGAACACAATAAAAATAGTGCAGGAAGTACAATAATAGCCATAAGCACAGACATAAAAAAAGAAGAAAAAGAATATAATCAATATCTTAACCCAACATATTCAAAAATTAGAAAAAGACACACAATAAAATAAAATGAAAGAGCTGACAGTCACCAGTAGAAAATAAATAATAAAAATTGAAACAAAAATAAATTCCAGAAAACACAAGAACAATAGAATTAACAAAACTAGAAGTTGGTTCTTTGAAAAGATTAATAAAGTTGGTAAATGACTGGCAAATTTAAAGAAGGAGAAGATATAAATAACATGACTATGAAATAAAATAGGCGACTTCAAAACATAACCAACTGAAATAAAAAGGATAATGACAGAATACTATGAGTAACTGTACTTCAATAAATTTGAAAACCTAGAAGAAATGGACAAACTTCTAGAAACACCATTCCTACCTAAATTAACAAATTCTGAAGTAAAAAATTTAGACATACCCATTACAAAAGAAGAAATAGTATGTCATTAAAAAAAAAAAAAAAAAAAAAACAGTCCTTGCTCAGATGGCTGCACTGCCAAATTCTACCAAGCATTCAGAGAAGAACTGAAACCAATTCTACTCAAACTCTTCCAGGACATAGACAAGAATGGTATACTCCTGACAACATTTTATGAAGCAAGTACAACCCTACACAATCAAATCCAGGCACTATTAAAAAAGAAAAAATTATAGATCAATATCCCTTATGAACATAGATGCAAATATTTTCAGCAAAATCTTAGCCAATAGAATCCAGCAATATATTGGGAAAAAGAAATCATGACCAAGAATGATTCATATGAAGTATGCAATGATGGTTTATTTTTAGAAAAATAAAAAATCAATGTATTCTACCACATGAATGAAACAAAGGAAAAGAGCTGCATGATCATATAAATTGATGTAGAAATATCATGTGACAAAACCCATAACCCAAGTTTAATAAAAATTTTCAACAGAATAGGAATAGAAGGAAAACTCCTCAATATAATTAAAGGCATATACATTCCCTAGAAATTTTGCCTTGGAAATCCAAGGAGGGGTCACTATAAGTTGGAGACCACTCAACAGCACATAACAAGAACAACAACAACATAAAACTAATGGGCAACATTATTCTCAATGGAAAGAGACTGAAAATATTACCCCTGCAACAGGAACTATACAAGGATGTCTGTCTTCACCACTCCTATTCAATATTAAATTGAAAAATCCTAGCCACAGAATAAGGCAAGAAAAGGAAACAAAAGGTATCCAAATTGGCAAAGAAGATGTAAAAATATCTCCATTTGCAGAAGATATGATCCTCTACATAGAAAATTCTAGAGATGTAACAAGAAAACTACTGGAACTAATAGAAGAATTTAGCAATGTAGCAGTGTACAAGATTAATGTACAGAAATCAGTTGGATTCTTCTACAGTAACAAAGATAACTCTGAAAAGTAAATCATGAAAGTAATACCATTTATAATAACCACACAAAATATTAAATACTTAGGAAAAAAATCTAACTAGAAATATAGAAGACCTGTACAAAGAAAATTACCAAACACTACAGCAAGAATCCAAAAGAGACCTACATAAATGGAAGTGTATACCATGTTCATGGCTAGGAAGACCTAATACTGTGAAAGTTTCAGTACTAACCAGAGCAATCTATAGATATAATATAACAGCAGTGGAGATTCCATCATCATTCTTTAAAAAAAGTGGAAAAAAAAACTTATTATCAAATTTATCTAGAAAAGAAAGAGACCCTGGATAAGGAAAGAACTACTAAAGAAGAAGAGCAAAGATGGGGTCTCACATTCAGTGATTTCAAAACCTACTATAGAGCTGCAGTAGTCAAAACCTAATATACTGATATTGGTACAATGACATATACATAGACCAATGGAAAATAACTGAGAATGCACATGTAAATGCATTCACCTATATGCATTTGAACTTTGAAAAAGGACCCAAATCCATCAAATAAGAATGAGATAGACTCTTTCACAAATATAGTGTTGGCAAAATTAGATAGCCAGTTACAGAAAAAAAGGAAACAGGCTCTGTATCTCACACTATATACAAAAACTAACTCAAGATGGACCAAAGTCCTAACTAAATGTAAAACCTAAAATTATAAAGATGATCAAAGAAAAAATAGGGGAAAACTTAGGACCCCTAATACATGGCATAAATACACTATCAAGGATAACTAAAAATGCACAAACAGCAGAAGACAAATTAGATGACAGGGTCCTCTTAAATATTATTCACTTATGCACATAAAAGCCTTCACCAAAAGAGTAAAAAGAGAACTTACAGACTGGGAAAAATAATTTTCCTAGAAAATGACACATTCTTAGAATGACACATCTAACAAGTGACTAATCTATTAAATTTACAAAAAACTTTAACATCTCATTAAAAAGGACCAATAATCCAATTAAAGGGAGCTCTGGT
>NW_006922055.1:1408090-1412437 GCF_000298275.1 Orycteropus afer afer | reverse complement strand
AGAAATAAAAGCCATGATACTAATAATCATATGCACACCAGTGTTCATCACAGCACTATTCAAAGTGGCAAAATATGGGGACAACCTAAATTCCTATCAATGGATGAATGGATAAATGAATTATGGTACATATACACAATGGAATACTATGCAATGTTAACGAATAATGATGAATCCACTAAACACTTTGTAATATGAGTAAACCTGGAGGGCATTATATTGAGTGGGTTTAATCAATCACAAAAAAGTCAAATATTGTATGAGACCACTAATATAAAATGTCAAGAAAATGTTTACACATAGAAAGAAATACTGTTTCAATGTTCCCAGGTATAGGAGGGGAAGAGTGAATAAACCATTAACTAGAGGGTAGACATGTATTAACTTGGGTGAAGAGAAAGGCAATATATTATAATGGGGAGGTCAGCACAAAATGATCAAAGTAAAAGACAGTGGGAGGATCACAAGATTTAAAGACAACAAAGGTAAATACTATTGCACATACAATCCTGCTATAGCAGTAATAACAATAATCTACAAGTGGATACATAAACAACTAATCTGAGCAGGTGAACAAGTGTGGGATGATGAATGGTACTATACCCACAGAAGATATTTCTACATATGTATTTATATGTGGTGCAAGTATATCCATGAATTTAGTGGAGCATACAGTCTGTAGTTATGAAAACTTAACATAACAAAACATTTTGAGAAATTGAATTATTGAGCCTGGGTTTAGGGCCATAATTACCATGGGCATCAAGATCAATCAGCATATCATAGTCAACAAAGACAATATTTAACATCCTACTTTGATGAGTAGCAACTGGGATCTTAAAAGCTTGTGAGTTGCCATCTAAGGTGCAACTATTGGTCTCTCCCCATCCTAAGCAAAGAAAAGTGAAGAAAATCAGAGACACATGAAAACAATTAGTCTTTAGGACAAAGAGACTACATGAACCTCAGCCTCCATGACACTGAGACTGGATGATGCCAGACTACAACTGTCAACCATTCTGAAAGGGATCACAACAGAAAGTTCTGTGTACATTGGAAGAAAATGTGGAACAAAGCTCAAAATTGTAAAAGACCAAACTTTGATCTTATAGAAACTGGTGGAACCTCAGAGACTTAAACATGCTTCAAGCCTGAAACTGAACTCACCTCTGTAACTCAACTTTTAGCCAAACAATAGACAGACCTATAAGATGAACAACACCAGGGAGTTATGGATTCCTAAGAATAATCAACTATATGAGATCAAAACAGCCACGTTTCTTTAGGGATAAAGCTCAGAAGGCAGGAAGTGATAGAAAGGACTAATGGAAACCATAAACATAGGGAGGAAGTTGAAAGACTGTTGCTACATTGTAGGGATTACAGTTAATGTCACAAGCAAAATGAGTATGAGTTATTGTACAGGAAAACAATTTGCTCTGTAAACTTTCTCCCATATCACAATAAAAAGTTAAAGAAAAAAAATAGAGGAAAAAATTTTCTTTTAGATGTAGACAAGCTTATTCTCATATCTATGTGAATGACACACACCCTACAATAGCTAAAACAATTTTTAAAAAGAATCGACAGCTAACCAGAAGGTTGGCAGTTCAAACCTGCCAGCCACTCTGCAGAAGGAAGACTGGGCAATCTACTTCTGTAAAGATATACCACCTAAGAAACAAAATGGGGCTCGCTATAAGTCGGAATCAACTTGAGGCTAGTGGGTTTGGTAAGGTAGGAGGAATCATTTTACCTGCTTGCTATATAGATACAGTAATCAAAGCGTAGTATTGATGGAAGGAGAGACAGATCAATTAAACTCAGTAGATTACAGAAACAGATTCACAAAAACATGCATGTTTGGAAAAGGTGCAAAAATTTTCAATAGATGAAGGATAGCTTTTTCAGGAAATGGAGCAGTTGAGCATCCATGGGGAAAAAAAAATCAAAACAAAGAAACAAACTTAAGCATCACAACTTATGCAAAAATGAGCTTAATACGGATATCAGAGTTAAATTCAAAACATAAAACTAAAAAATTAAAAAAAGTACGTTGGAGAAAATTTTCAAGATATTGAGCTAGGCAAATAATTATTAGAGTTTAGAGCAAGAACATGGTCTATAGAAGAAAAAGAAATTATAAGTGGATCTCATCAAAATTAAACACTTTTGCTATACAAAAGACCTTGTTAAGGGGATGAAAAGAAAAGAGGCAAATTGGGAGAAAATATTTACAAACCACACACAAGTAAGTTTTAGAAAGTATACAGCATTCTCAAAGCTTTAGAGTATAAACAAAAAACCTCACACAATCCAATTAGAAAATGAGCAAAGTACATGAAGACATTTACTGAACAGGGTAACAAATGGCAAATAAGCACATGAGAAGATATTCTATTTAATTAGCCATTAGGGAAATGCAAATAACATACCACTATATACCTTATCAAAATGGCTAAAAGAAAAGAGTTATGAGAACAAATGCTGAAGAGTATGTGTAGAAACTGGATCTCTCATGCATAGCTTGTGGGAATTAAAAGGGTACAGTCACTCTGCAACCTAGTTTGGCAATTTCATATGAAACCAAACATGCAGTTACCACAGGACCCATTAATTGCATTCTTGCTTGTTGAGCTCAGAGACATTAGGATGTATATTCACACAAAAACCTGTACACAAAACCTGTATGCCAATATTCACTGCAGAACTTTTCCAATAGCCAGAATTTGGGAAGAACTAAAATGTTCATCAATAGATGTATGAATAAACAAAATGTGTTATATATAGCCGTAAAGACAAATGAAGTCATGTTGTATGCCACAACATGGATAAACTTTGAAAATATGCTGAGTGAAATAAATCAGTTGCAAAAGAACAAACATTGAATAATCTCACTTATATGAAATAAGCAAATATATATATATATATATATATATAGGATTATTAGTGGTTATCAAGTGTCTACACATGTTGATATAATTTAATTCTTAATAGCCTCATGTGTTGGCAGTTGGGTACAACTGTGAAAGAAGAACAGAATTTAAATAAGAAAGTAGAAGAAGAAGGAATAACATGAGCAAAGGTAATCCTTAATCAGAGTTTAGCTGAGAAAAGAATCTCACTCAGGCTAAGTTAAGGGAAAATAATTCATTACAGTGAAAAGAGAAATTTCATGGAACCAGTGAGATTTGGAGAGCCTGACCTACCAAAAGTCTGGAAATAGAACTGGAATACAGGCAAAGAAACAAAACAGCTAGTTACGTCCCTCTTCTCTCTGTGGACATGATCTCTCTGTGGCAAACTGCTCATTCATTCTCCCTGTACACAAGCTCTTACATATTTACTGATTTTGGATCCTTGAATTAGGGCCCCCAGCCTTTCAGTTTATATGATCTACTAGCCTATACTCATATCTAACTAGACGGATTTCTCTGTCACATTTGGACTTTCAGGGATGAAGAATGTGATTGGACTTTTGTGGATCAGTGTCTACTGATCACCGATTACCAGTTGAGGGATTGAGGTGATCAGGGACATGTGCACCAAGATATACTTTAGGACTTCCCCTTGGCAGAGGATATGAGTGATGATCAGATATCAGGAAGGTAAGTGTGGGTGAGTAGCACACCAGAATATTTATCCTTTTCAACCAGGTTGGGATAAATATAATTGATTTATATAGTGACAAATAATAAAGAGTATAAGTGGAGAATTGTGGGAGTTAAAATTAGATTGGTAAAATATTGCTATTATGGGGATATATTGAAGTCAAAGAAAGTTGGATACGGTGGGATGGGTAATGGCAAGCTAGGATTGATGGAAATGTGTGTTTCATAGAAAAATGAAGCTTACTAGCACAATGCAGAAAAGAGGGGAGGCTCAAATGACATCTCTCTCTCTCTATTCCTTCTTCTGGCACCATGGCAAATATCACTACTTTGTCTTGACACTCTCTTATTGAGCTCAGATGTGGCCTTAGAATCCTTCTAACAAACACTCCAGGGAATTGCCACCCAGTGACAGAATTGGCCTGTGAAATATATTCTCTTTGTCATCCTGAGAGTGCTAGGAGGAAGCTCAGCTGCAACTGGCTGTTAGAGCAATCCAGGTTTGAGAGAATGGGGTGATTAAACTACCATGAGTGCTTAATTGTAATTAAAAGAGCACTAGACTAGGAATGGAATTAGAACATCTGGATTCTAGCCCCAGCACTGCCTGTGAATTCTTTGTGTAATTGATCTTAGCAAGTCACTTGAACACGTTTGGGCTCTGCTCCATTATTGGAAATTAAAGGTGATTGTGGTAGGTGGTTACTAGATCTGTTTTAAGGCTTTTGTCCTTTAA
>NW_006922055.1:1396625-1407990 GCF_000298275.1 Orycteropus afer afer | reverse complement strand
TATCTGTTCCATTAATTAAATTAATCTATCAGACTGGTCTGAATAATGGATTTTGTACTAATTTTCCCTTTATATGTCTTTTTCAGAAACTTGAAGATGAATTCCTCATTTCTTTTTTAATGATAACCCAGAAGAGTATCCTGTTCAATATCAGCAGTTTCAATCCACCATCTGCTCCATGGGAGGAAGATGTGGCAGTCTGCTTTCCTAAAGATTACAGCCTTGGAAATCCTAGGGGACGGTTCTACTCTGTCCTATATAATCCATTTTCTCCCATGGGAGAAAACACTTGATGATCTGCTCCCATAAATATTAAAACAAAAACACCCAAACCCACTGCCATCTCGTTGATTCTGATTCATAGCAGCCATATAGGACAGAGTAGAACTGCCCCAAAAGGGTTTCTAAGGCTGCATCATCTTTCTGCTATGGAGCAGCTAGTGGGTTTGAACTGCCAACATTTTGTTAGCAGCCCAATGCTTTAATGACTGTGCCATAAGATCTTTTTCCCATAAAGATTACAGCCTAGGAAATGCTATGGACTAGCTCCACTATGTCCTATAGTATCACTATGAGTAAGGATAGAATTGATGGCACACAACAACAAGCAATACATTTGCTTTTTTACTGTTTAGGTAAAATATGCTCTTATATTTATTAATTATGAACTAACATGTTTTTTAAATTATATAAATAAATAAAAACATATAAAAGGAAAAAATCTCACTTTCCAAAGAAAATTTCTTATAATCATTTTGATGTATCTTTTTATATCTCTTCTACATATCCATATTCATGCACGATGTTCCTATTTCTCCAAAAAATTGATTTTATAGTGTATATATTTGAACATATTAATGTCAAGTAAATGATTATAAAGCAACCTAAAAAAAAAACCCAAACCAAACTCATTGCCACTGAATAGACTCAAACTCATAGTGACCCCCACAGGGTTTCCAAGGTTGCAAATCTTTACGAAAACAGACTGACTCATCTTTCTCCCACAGAACAGCTGGTGGTTCAAACCACCAACATTTTAATAAGCAGCCAAATGCCTTAACCACTGCACCACCAGAACTCCTTTTACAGCAACCTAGCTGGTTAAAACTAAAATAGTGTGAAAAAAAAAAATGCTTATTTTAAGGAGAAGAATGGGTCAATGTGTAGAACTGAAAGATTCATGGAATATTTTTGACCACCTCTCCATGCAGAGAATCTCTGTCCTCAAGGAATTACATGGCTGGGGAGACATAGGCATGCTATAGAAAACAAAAATACAGTGTGACAAGTACCATCATGGAAATATGTACTAGAAGTCATGAGGCCATAAGAAATGGGATGTCAATGAAGGTTGCTCTGTAAATTAAACCAGTTCCATTTTAGGATGATAAAGATACTGGCTTGAAATTAGGAGTAGGAAGATTAAATGTGATTGGCAGAAGAAATAAAGTATTGCAGGAAAAATATACTTGGTGTAACAGCAGTAGATCAGAGCCAAAAGAGAAGTAAGAGAAAAAAGAAAACTCTATACTGGATCTGAAACAGAAGGGAAATAACTGCTTTGGCACAGCAGAGACGAGATTAGAACAACATTCCTGGGAGAAAACACTGAAGACACACACAAAAGAGCACACAAGACAAAAGATATTTTTCATGTTTGTTTTTAAAAATTATGGTGAAAATGAGATGGCTTTAGATGAAAAACAACACAACTGCAGGGTGTCTATATCCATTGGTTAAGTGAATTCCAACTCATAGCAACCCTATAGAACAAAATGAACTACTCATTTGGGTTTCCAAGGCTCTAAATATTTAGGGAAGCAGACTGCCACAACTTTTTCCTGGGGAGTGACTGGCTGGTAGGTGGTTGTTGTTGTTATGGGCCGTTGAGTTGGACCCGACTCATAGTGACCCCTCCTTGGGTTTCCGAGGCAGTATCACTACGGAAGTAGATTGCCCAACCTTCCTTCCGAGGAGTGGCTGGTGGGTTTGAACCGGTAGGCTTCTGGTTAGCAGTCAAGTGCCTTAGGCACTATGCTTTAGGAGGACTGATCTTTCATTTGGAAGCTGAGTGCTTTACCACTGCGCCTACTTGGTTTCAAATGCCTTTAATTCTGTATTAAGTAGTTAGTAGCAAGTTTACTGATACATGTAGATTTTTATTTGAACACAATATCCCACATGTTAAATGAGGTATTTATTATTAATTCCCATTGAATAGATCAAAGGTCATGAAACATTTTTTTTTAATTTCACATTCTAATTATTTATAAATGCGTTCCAAAGAATTTATTTTGGAGATTGTTTCAAATATGATTTTTGATAAATAAAATAAATAATAAATAAATGAATAAACTTTAAAGGATGAGATTCAAAATTTCTTTTAAACATTATTTTGAATACTTTCTCCATGCAGCTCTTTTCAGAGGCTAATACTATAGATGCAAAATCTATGTCAAAAGGAAAAAGAGCAGATTATTGTTCATAGTCAAATAGCAGCAGAAGCAGTGTCAGAATCAGTGTTTTCCATCCCAAATTTTGCGCTCTCCCTAGTATTTCACTATTCTCTTGCAAATTACAGAATTGTTATCACAGAGAGGGACCACTGTAGACTCATGACCTCAGTCAATTAATGTGTTTTTCTTAATACTTCATCTATGGTACAAGTCGCTATGAGTCGGGGCCGACTCCACGGCACATAACAACAACAACAACATGGTACAAGCAAATTGAGGTGAGGACAGCTGATGTCATAGTCTCTTCTACGTATTACATGCTAATTGAAGGTTTGCAGAATTGGAACATGAGCTGTGAAGTGTTAAAAAGAAAGATTGATCCTTATTAGATTTTCTTGACCTGAGATCATCAAAAGCCTGGGAAAATAAACCATAGCTTGAGAATGTGCATCATAAGTAACACATGAAACTCTAAAAAAATTTACTACCGTTGAATCATAGACCTCATCACATACACTGGCAGTAACGAACACAACAGCACATACTTGTAGCACATGCTGATGAAACCACGTGTTTTGAAGTGTCATTGGGATTGAGTAATAAGGCAGCTCTGAGCAGAGTATGTTAAAAAAAAATTTCCCTGCCATCAAGTAGGATCCGACTCATAACAACCCCTCCTTGGGACTCCGAGGAGGTATCACTGTGGAAGTAGATTGCCCAACCTTCCTTCCCAGGAGTGGCTGGTGGGTTTGAACCACCAGCATTCTGGTTAGCAGTCAAATGCCTTAGGTACTACACCACCAGAGCTCCCAAGTAACACATGAGTATTTTAAAATGCAACCTGTAAATATATGATTAATGGCACTTGACTGTAACAGAATTTATGCAATTCTTCAATACATCAAAACCCCCTAAATTAAAACTTGAGCAATTTAAATGTCTTTTTATTTAGTAGAATTTTTTATTGAGTATATAATTTCAGTTTTGTGGTTTAATAAACATTTTAACAATTCTGTAGAGGTCTCAGAACTCTTACCATCGCAATTAGTTAACAATCAACTTTGTAAATTACTTAGCTTTTTTTATGGATTAAGGCAGGGGTTAAGAGCCAGCTCATGTTACTTATTACTGAATATTGCTGTATATTAGGGTCTTAGGTGCAGGCATGCAGTTGAAAAGCAGTGAAATGTCAGGAAATCACACTGGAAAGAAAGTTGTAAGATTTGGTTTCTAGTTCCAGTTTTGCTGAAACTAACCTGTGACTCCAGAAAAGTCATATATAATGTCTGTTCAGTTCTTCATCTGTAAATTAAGAATGGATGATACCAGTCCAATCTAATTCCAACAATAACATAGTTAGGTAAACTTGTTTCATAACTTGCATGTTCTATATAATAGGATAAATAGCAATCATTTATTCATTCACTCATTCATTTCTTTACTGGGTATCCCTTATATGCAGTCACTGTTCTAGATTCTGAAGATTTAAGTTATTAAGAAATGTTTGACTTAAAGTAGTAATAGATTATTGAAGGAGATAAGGAACAAAAATCATAGATATAAATGATTATGTAAGGTCTTCTAAATGGTTAATATATAGCTCAGTTATCTTCAAATAAAACTATGATAAATGTTCTGTTTTTCATAAATAAGGAAAATAAGGTTTTAAAAAATTTAAGATGTTAAGATTTTGCCCAAATTCACACTTGTAAGATATACAGTAAGATATACCTGACAACGAATGTTGTATCATTGTAGTTAATTCTAACTAATAGGGAAGTTTTAATATATGATAAAAATTATTTAGTTATTGTTGAGGGATTTATGTAAACTAGACTTTCATAAAAGATAACAAGAAGCCATAATCAGTATATTCAAAACTAATATATTTAGAAATAATATCATGCTCAATAAGGATTTAAGTGGAAAGTTACTTTAACATTCTTGTAGTAAAGTAGAAGTTTAACTTCTTTTTTTCCTGTGCAGAACTCAGACTGATCTAGAAGAAACTGATTTCCTTCTAATATTTTCCAACCCACACCATCTCTATCTTATGAGGCTAGAAGAACGTCAGAGCATATTTGTCAGTTTTATCACCACTGTCCCTATCAGCTGGAATACTGCTTGGCAAACAGTAGGTGCTCAACACATACTTGGTGATTAAATAAAACACTTAGTTCAGTGCAGCTTGAATTTGTTATCTTGTCGATTACTATTGAGTTGATTATGACTCATGGTGACACGTGTACAGAGTAGATCTGCCCTCCATGGGATAGTCCAGGGTGTGACCTTCCAGAAGCAAATCACCAGGCCTTTCTTCTGAGTTGCCTCTGGGTAGGTTCCACCCATCAATCTTTCGGCTAGTAGTTTGCACCATGATTATATTATATTCTTTTAGCATTCTAGTCTATCAAAATTTTATTTTTATAATTAAAAGATTTTATAAAACCTTGTGCAGCAATAAACTAAAAATCAAATCTTTTTCAAGGTTGTATATTTTATACATCTTAAATAAGTTGTGATGTCAAGTTTTATTGCTTATATTATAAGCTATGTCAAGGTCTATATTATGGGAGATGATGTGAGACAGCCCAGTTACACAATACAATATTTTCTGTTGCCATCATAATATGATATTAAATTTCTCAGTATAAATGGCTTTTTCTCTTTTTCTTTTTTAATATACCCTCTTGTCTAGGCTGATGGGGCTTTTTTAATGTCTAACTGGCAATGTATTGCTTCTAGATCATCTTCTTAATTTTATTTCATAGTTTACTCATGTGTAAACTAATACTTTGTTTTAAGAAATATTAATTCAAAACAAGTTGTAAAGCATTTTGATGTAAAATAATATTTGCTGTCAAGGAATAGAAATGCTTATTGTAACTATCACATTATTGGAAGAGATCATCAGGACATCAGTGAATGTAATGTGTTGAGGCTTGATACCAAATACCTTGATTTTTAGAAGGGTACCTGAAAATTCATTTTCATATATAAAAATAAGTCCTTTCCCAGAGTAAGGCTAGTAGTCCATCAAAAGAGTAAGTGATTCTGCCCAGTTTGCTTTTCTAAGGCTGCTGCTATAACAGACATACCACAAGTGAAGATGGCTATAACAAACAGGGATTTATTCTCTTACAGTTCAGGAGGCGAGAAGTCTGAGTTCAAAGTGATCTCTAGGGGCTGAGAGAAGGCTCCTCAACCTTGGGCTTCAGCTCTGCCTCTTGCTCCTGGCCCACTGAGGCTGATAAACCCAAGATCGACAAGTAAAATGACATAGTCTCCAAATTATCAAGCAACATTGCAGGCCACTAGTTCAAGTCCAGAAACAGTCTCAAGATCAACAGACAGCAAGGCAGGCTGCTGAGATGAAGCCTCGATCAAATGCAGGATCCAGTTGTGCCAAAAAACTCAGAGACCTTTCTTAAAGCCTCTTCTTATATACTGGAAGCAGACCACATCCTTGACACAGCTACTCAGTAGAATGGAGTTAATTACCAATCTCATCATGGGGAATAACTACATCCTACCTCCCAGCCACTCAAAACAAGGCCTGGCCAAGTTGACACACAACCTTAACTACCACATGCCCCAACTGTGAATTCCACTTATTTTAAATCATGGCATTTGTGAACTCACATTTTGGTAGCTACAAAATTTTAGATTTTGTTGTATTCAACATTATTGTATAGAATATGAGTTAGAAGTAAGAAAGAGAAGTAAAATATGGTAAAGAAGTGGAAGATTTTACATTATTATTATCATTATTATTTGATTATTATCTTTTAGTATTGTGTTTAAAGGGATTTAGTTTGGATATTATTTCCAGAAAAATGGATTATTTCTTTAACATCTATCTTTGGTTAAATAAATTTTAATATCATTACTTTATGTTTTATTTTTGGTGAATAATTTTGATCAATGCATGATTTGAAAAATAACTTGGTTTTTATTTTTCAGTTCAGAAAGCAAACGATTGTTAAAACCGAATCTCTTTATAATATATATTCAAGTAAGAATTTAAATTTCCTACTGGATTTTTAAAAATATCTCATTGTTCATATTTCTAATTTAGTGCTTGACTATATCACCTACAGAAAGTCAAGTGATAAAACAGAAAATATCTTGCATAGCATTAAAGAACAATTCAGTCTTATCTTGTAAGGCTTATTTTAATTATAACTGTTTTGTACAGGATATGAAATTTGCGAAGTAACTATTCCCTAGAACAGGAGTACATTTGTAAATAAACCTCAACAATCATAAAAATCTTGAACCAGTTTCTATTTATTATTGCATTGGGCAGGAAAGACTCCTTTCATCCTTTCATGACATCATTGTAGACATGTATTTCCTGAAAGTAAGGTAACTAAGGAAATGAATAAGTTTAAGAATGGGGGAGTGTATAACAGGCAATAAAATATCAAAAAAGTAGATATAAAGACTCCTCTTTCATCCTAGGAAATGCAGTCTCTTTGCAGGACTGCCAAATATTCAGTGTCCCAAACTTGGAACTCATGAGTAACATCATTAAACAATGATTCAAAAAAAGAACAATTTGTACAAATCTTTTCTACCCTTTATACATATGTGATTAAAATACTGGACAATATAAATTATATACCTAGTCTAGAAGTCATATAACATGATATGGGTTTGGGTTGAGGATGCAACTGAGGGAAATGATAGAGGAAAGGTGTTTCTGCTACAATCTTCTCTCTACAGTCACTACAAATTACAGGAACAAAATGTAGTAAAAACTACAGCTTAATGATATTATGAGAGATCCACTAATCCAAACATATTCTAATTAAAAAATAGCTACCAAAGAGAGTGAAATGTAGATGAAATCAAGAAGGATGCCAAAAGTGGAAATAAACATTGAATTTATTTGCACATAGTGAAAAGGGGCCAAATAATGATGTTCCTATAAAATCAAGAGAGTGAGAATGCTATACTGGCTATAAAATCATCCCTGATTATGGCTCTGTACCACCTGTCTGTCAGTTTGCTGCACTGTAGTGACTTGCATGTTACTATGATGCTAACTCTGCCACTGGTATTTCAAATATCACCAGTCATCCATGATCAACAGGTTTCAATGGAGCTTTCAGGCTAAGACAGACGGAAAGAAAGGACTGATGATCAACGTCTGAAAATTAGCCGTTAAAACTCTGTGGATCACAGCAGAATATTTTTCATTCTAGTTCTAGACGATGAACCCCTTGGTTGGTAGTTACTACACAATAACCACAACAGTGGGAGCTCTGGTAGCTTAGTGCCTAAGGCACTTGACTGCTAACCAGAAAGCTGGATGTTCAAACCCACCAGCCACTCCTTGGAAGGAAGATGGGGCAATCTACTTCCGGTGATACTGCCTTAGAAACCCAAGGAGGGGTCGCTATGACTTGGGTCAGACTTGACCGAACATAACAACAAAATTAACAACAACCACAACTGTAGAGTCTTGAGTCAGAGCCAACTTGATGGCAAGTAACAATACAACAACAACCATAGTTCTGTTCCTTGGAGTTTCAGGAGAGCAAGAACTCAAAGAGAAATTGTGTCAGAGTTCAAGAACAACTGAGAAGGTGTTTTGCAGGTAGAAGTATATCCAAAATATGGAGAAAGTAAGATGAAGTAGAGGGTCCCTGGTGGTACAATGATTTTTGTGATTGTTGAGGTTTATTTAGTGCCAGCTAGGCTGCTAACCAAAGGATTACTGATTTCAACACACCCAGTGACTCTGCAGGAGAAAAGACATGGCAATCTGATCCTGTAAAGATTACCTTCTAGGAAACTCTACAGTGGATGTTTTACAGGATCACTATAAGGTGAAATTGAGTTGATGGCATACAATAAGATGTTGTAGACGTATTTTGCAGAGCTCAAATGAGCTAATAAAAGATCTTTGTGTTGTTATGTGCCGTCGAGTCAAACCCAACTCATAGCGACCCCTCCTTGGGTTTCCGAGCAGTATCACTACGGAAGTAGGATTGCCCAACCTTCCTTCCGAGGAGTGGCTGGTGGGTTTGAACCACCAGCCGTCTGGTTAGCAGGCAAGTGTCTTAGCCACTATGCTACCAGAGCTCCCAAAAGATCTTTAGATAGGACTAATAAAGTTCCTTCCTTCTTGTGCTTTGACAAAATAAAAGAAAACCTTCACACTAACTGCTAATATTTTTTATATGTTGAAGCTTGTGATATATTAACTTTAGTCACTTGAAAATCAATAAGCATCAAACTAAAGAATTAATTAGCACTTACAGTTGACATAAAAAAATCACAAGTTAAACTATTACAAAGTGAACTTTAAGGCATTAATTCTGACTAGTTTCCTATTGGGAGCTAATCTATCAGAACTCCTACTCACCTATCCTGCTTCTTCATTGATATTTCACCTATTCATCAGAAATGGCATTAAATTTACTAAAAACACTTCTACTCTCTCTTCCTTGCATATACTTTTTCTCTGTCCTATGAATAGCCATTTCTCTAATATATTTGTTGTTGTTGTTAGGTGTAGATTCTGACTCATGGAGACCCTATGTACATCAGAACAAAACACTGCCTGGTCCTTTATCAGACAGCGTTTCACTGCTATTCATAATGTTATCAGTGGCCATTTTTTTTTTTTTTTTCCCTCCAGAATTGGCTAACCCTATCTTTCTTCCCAGAAGACTGTCGATTTAAACCCACCAGCCACTCCTCAGAAGGAAGGTTGGGCAATCTACTTCCGTAGTGATACTGCCTCGGAAACCCAAGGAGGGGTCGCTATGGGTGGGTCCGACTCCATGGCACATAACAACAACAACAACAACAACATCCTTCTTCCTAGTCTGTCTTAGTCTGGAAGCTCCACTGAAACCAGTCTACCATGGGAGACCCTGCTGGTATTTGAAATATGAGGGGCGTAGTCTCCAGCCTTGGCAACACGCAAGCACCCCAGTACAACAAATGACAGACAAGTCACTAAACTCTTGGATTTCCTCCTGTGTTACTTCCATGATGAAGACTTCCTTAACCTGTTTTCTGTATTCATCACTCTCAGAACTCTTTAGCTGATTCATTGTATCATCATTTCAACTCTATTTTAAAAAGGTAACTTCACCCAAAGAACAAATGGTTATAAGGGAAAACAAAGTCTTTTTTAATTCTTCAAAAACACAAACAAAAGAGGACGCTCATAAAATATAATTTTATTAGTCTAGTAAATACCCATGGAACTTGTAAAATTTACATTCCAGAGACCTGTTCTTGAAAGTATGATTCACAAAATCTTGGTCAGTGCTAGAGAACATTGCATTTTTTACAACTACCCAAGTGACTCTGAAACTGGTAGTTCAGGTAGCACAGGTTGAGAATTATTGCTATAAAAGTTATAGTCCAAATATTTCCTTTTAATTTTAAAAAACGTTTCTTCCTTCAATATTTTATTTTATATATTAAGACTGCATCTCCAAAAACAAGTATTTTAGTTTTGACAGTCCCCCCCCCCAGAAATTTTATCTTATGTAAGCTGAATTATGTGCTGTTGTTGTTGTTATGTGCCGTCGAGTCGGACTCTACTCATAGCAACCTCTCCTTGGGTTTCCGAGACAGTATCACCGGAAGTAGATTGCCCAATCTTCCTTCCAAGGAGTGGCTGGTGCGTTTGAACTGCCAGCCTTCTGGTTAGCAGTCAAGTTTTAGGCACTACGCTCCCAGAGCTCCCAAATTATATGCTGTGAATCCCTTACTCTGGTTTCTTTTACTTAACATCTTTGTCAAAGGCATCTAACTCTCCATATCCCTCTCTCCAAGAAACTTTTCTTCAATTTCCTCCCTTAGTAGTTCGATATATTGAAGATACTTACATGCTTAATAATACAGAAACCTCTTGAACTACCTGAAATTTTTACACTAAAAATTAATTTTGATTTTATATGCTTGTAGATGGTTTGAAGTTGAGATAAATATCCTTGATATGCTTCATATATTTTACTTCTTAATGAAATACGTTTATGAATTATTTATTCATAATTACACAATGTGTTTTCAAGTTTGTTATTTTTTCAGAGTATAGCAATAATTCGAGTTAATTGAAGTACTTATTTTTTAAAATCTCTTTTATTGAAATGCCCTTAAAAATTAATTTTAGAAGAAATTTTTAACAATTATTAAAAAGTTGTTAACATCATACCTATGAATCTGTATTCATACTTCTAAATTTAATAATTTGTTAAAATGAATTGTATGGAATAACCCCATTAATTATATCAGATCTTAATATATCTGGTGATGTATATATATATTTTCATGATATTAGTTAATAAATGCTCTTCCTTTTTTTTTGTCTAAGTTAAGAACTCTTCTCTTGAATCTAGTTTTGTATTAATAAACCCAGCATTCATTGTGGAAGAAAGTAATTCCCTGGATAATAGGAATGGTAGAAGCTGTTTTGGCAAACATCAGACATCATTACAGAGTATTTACCAGGTGTTCATAAAGATATGTTCCTTCAGGGACAGACAGAGAATTGGAAAATCACAGTTTTCTTTCCAATGGCTTCATGCATTTTCTTTAATGTTTAGAGGGAATGTGCTCATTTTTTAATTCTATGGGAAAAATGTGTTTTGATCATAACTTTTTAATGAATGAGTGATTTTTCAGAAACTAGGGATCTGAATTGTTCCCTACAGTGTATGCAAACCACTGCTAAAGGTTGTAAAGGCAATAATGAAAAATTCCCTAGTTTATGGTCTCAAAGAAAGGGTCATTGCTGTTTATTTATAAACGATCTAATTAAAATGAGAAAGCTATGTGAAGTTATTTCCTCATGTAAATTACATGAAATCCTAGCTACACAGCTGTTTCAGTGATGAGAGAGTAGAGATTTTTGTAATGTCTGAATAACTTTTGATGTC
>NW_006922055.1:1393320-1396525 GCF_000298275.1 Orycteropus afer afer | reverse complement strand
ACCTTATAATTGTAAATCTTCCCATTAGCCTTGTGAACAATTATTTGTGGAAATATAAGATAAAATTTCAATTAAGTGAAAATGTATCCCAATCTTTGTTCATATACTTCACCAAATATAGATTGACATAATTTCCATTGTTTTCATTTATTACAAATGTAGTTGCAATTCATTTTTAACAGGATAATAATTTATCTTAGGCATATGAAATTATTTGAAGATTACATAATTTACTGGAAAGTTACACTATATCATAAACGAAATTCTGCAATGCAGAATAGGTTTCATGATCATGAAGGTACTTTTGGATGATGTGACATGACATAAAGGGAAGATATTGAGCTTACAATTTATTTTTTATTGTGCTTTAGGTGCAAGTTTACAGAGCACAGTGTATTTTACATTCAACATTTTGTGTACATTTGGTTTCACTCTCCAGCTAGCATCCCCAACCCTAACCCACTCTTTTACACTCCCTGCCCAGTAGCCACCCCCGCCTCTGCCCCTGAAAGTTATGCACTCCTGTGTGTCCTGAATTTCCTCCATGCGAATGTTGCCCCTCTGGTGCCCTGTGGTTGATTGTGCCAAGGTGTGCATATCCGTAGAGTAAGTGGGTGCCTCACCCTGGGTTGAGTAGTCTGTGTGTACATCTTATTTACTACTTGGCTAAGAGCCAGCCCCTGGGAGAGAGTTTTATTCCAGACCTGAAGTGTATATACCAAGGCCATAGTATTGGAGGTCCCACCAGAGTCCATCCAACCAGTAATTCTGGTCATTATTGTGTTTTTGGATTTTGTTCCACGTTTTTCCTCCCACTCTATCCAATTTGTCCAGTTTTGATCCTTTCCTAAGTGGTTGTCATTTGTAGCCTGACACAATCTAGTTCTTGTGGTCTCAAGGTCCATCATGTCCTAGGGCTGATTGCTTCCAAATGTCCTTAGTTGTTTTTTTTTTTTTTCCCCCCACTCTTTTTCGCTTCCAACTATAGGAGACTATTAACTGCATCTTAGATGGCCACTTGAAAGTTTTTAAGACCCCATTTGCTACTAACCAATGTAGGTTGTGAAACAAGATTTTTATGTATTTTATTGTGTCAGTTGAGTCTGGTGTCCCCCAATACTATGGTCCTGAGTCAGTAGATCCATTGGATCTCTCCATCACAGTGTCTGGGTGTCTGTGAGGCATTGCTCTATGTCTGTCTTCTGTTGTTTCTGTAAGGATTGTGGGAATTTTGTATCACTGGTAGGAGCTCTGGTGGCGTAGGGCTTAACACATTTGACTGATAACCAGAAGGCTGATGGTTCAAACCCATTAGCCACTCCTCAGAAGGAAGGTTGGGCAATCTATTTCTGTAGTGATACTGCCTCAGAAACCCAAGGAGTGGTCTCTAGGGTTCAAATCCAACTCCACAGCAGTGAGTTTAGTTTGTTTATTTCGGTATCTGTGCAAGATTAGCCTCAGCTGAATATATCCTTAGTCTAGAACATAATCTTGTTCACTGACCAGCATCTGATCTTCTCAGATGATTATATATTTATCTGTAACCTGGTGTTTGGGATTAATGGTAATGCAGTATTGTGGACATACTGGTATTAGCCTCTGCAGTCTATATTTTTTGTGCACAATTCCGTGTCCTCCTTTTTCCTAATGTTATCATGGTGATTACAGACTGTTCCTGCACCATCTGTCCCCTTACCCATGTCAGCGTTTGGCCCCCAAGTAGCCCAAAATTAATCCCTCCCCTTCCTACCCCACTCCTGTAACCTACAAAGTGAGCTCCCTTCCTCAAGCAAAGCTTTCTTTGTCTTTTTATAGTAATGGGCTCATACAACATTTGTCTTTCTGCAATTGACTTATTTCACTCAGCATAATGTCCTCTGGGTTCATCCATGTTGTGAGATGATTCGTGTTTCCTTCATTGTTCTTTAATGTAGCACAGTATTCCATTTTGTGAATGTACCATAATTTGGTTATCCATTCATCTGTTGATGAACATTTAAATTGTTTCCATCTCTTTGCCATAGTGAATTGTGCTTTGATGAACATAGGTGTGCATACATCTGTTTGTGTCCTGCCTCTCACTTCTTTAGGATATATTCCTAGTAATGGAATTTCTGGAAATGATATTTCTATTTTCATATTTTTAAGGAAACATCATACTGTTTGCTATTATGGTTGTACCATTTTACAATCCCACCAGCAGTGTATAAGATTTCCAATCTCTCTGCAATCTCACCAGCATTTGTTATTTTCTATCCTGTGCTATTTGTGCTATTATTGCTGGGGTGAGATGATATCTCATTGTTGTTTTGATTTTCATCTCTCTGATGACTAAAGAATGTAAGCAGTCCTCATGTGTTTGTTGGCCACCAGCATATTGTCTTCAGTGAAGTGTCTGTTCATTCCCTTTGCCCATTTTTGAATTGGATTGTTAGTCTTTTTGGTGTTGAGGTATTGAAGTTTTCTATGGATTTTAGAGATAAGTCCTTTGGCAGATATGTCATAGGCAAATATTTTCTCCCAATCTGTAGGTTCTCTTTTACCCATTTGATGAAGTCTTTCAATATGCATAAGAATTTAAGCTTTAGAAAGGTCCCAGTCATCTAGCTTCCCTTTGACCTCCTGTGGATTCTGGGTTATATTTGATAGTCCATTTACAATGTAAACTAGGGCTCCTAGATTTGTCCCTATTTTATCTTTGATAGTTTTGGATTTTACAGTTAAGTCTTTGATCCAACTTGAGTTTGTTTTTTTTTCTTTGGGATAAGGTATGGGTCTTGTTTCATTTTTCTACAAGTGAATATCCAGTTTTTCAAGCACTGTTTGTTAAAGAGGCTATCTCTTCCCCATTTAATGGATTTTGGACCTTTGTCTAAGATTAGCGGTCCATAGATGGATGGGTCTATTTCTGGGCTTTTGATTCTGTTCCATTGGTCTATCTGTCTATCATTGTACCAATACCATGTGCTTTTGACTACTGTGGCTATAAAGTAGGTTTTAAGATCCAGAATGTGAGACCTCCCACTTTGTTCTTCTTCAGTAGTGCTCTGCTTATTCGAGGTCTCTTTCCTCTCCATAAGAAGTTGTTGTTGTTGGTGTTATTTGCCATTGAGTCAGCCCCGACTCATAGCGACCCCTCCTTGGGCTTCCGAGGCAGTATCACTACGGAAGTAGGATTGCCCAACCTTCCTTCCGAGGAGTGGCT
>NW_006922055.1:1391044-1392880 GCF_000298275.1 Orycteropus afer afer | reverse complement strand
TTTTTTTTTTTTTTTTCTGAGTCTTTTGGGTTTTGCATGCAAAGGATCATATCATCTGCAAATGGAGATAGTTTTAGTTCCTCTTTGCCGATTTGGATGCCTTTTATTTCTCTTTCTTGCCTTATTGCCCTGGCCAGGACTTCCAATAAAATATTAAATAAGACTGGTGATATAGGCAATCCCTATCTGGTTCCCATTTGTAAGGGGAATGTTTTGAGTCTTTCTCTATTAATAATGATGTTGTCTGTTGTCTTTGCATATATGCCATTTATTTTGTTGAGGAATTTCCCTTCTATCCCTATTTTTCTGAGAGTTCTGAACAGGAATGAGTGTTGTATTTTATCAAATGCTTTTTCTGCATCATTAATAAAATCATATTATTCTTTTGTTTTATTTTGTTTATGTGGTGGATTACATTGTTTTTCTGATGCTGAATCATCCTTACATGGGAGGTATGAATCCCTCTTGGTCAGAGTGTATTATCTTTTTGATATGTTGTTGGATTCTGTTGGCTAGGATTTTGTTGAAGATTTTTGTATCTATATTCATGAAGGATATTACTCTTGTAGTTTTCCTTTTAAGTGGTGTCTTTCCCTGGTTTTGGTATTAGTGTTATACTTATTTCACAAAATGAGTTTAGGAATATTCCATCTTTTTCCATGTTCTGGAATAGCTTGAGTAGCATAGGTGTGAATTCTTTCCTAAATATTGGGTAAAATTCTCCAGTGAAACCATCAGGGACAGGACTTTTTCTTGTGGGAAGTTTTTTTATGACATGTTCAATTTCTTCCTTTGTTATGGGTCTGTTAAAGTATTCTGTCTCTAAATGGGATAGTTTAGGTAGGGCTTGTGATTCCAGAAACTTGTCCATCTCTTCTAGGTTCTCGAATATGTTGGAGTACAGTTTTTCATAATATTTTGTCAGTATCTTTTTTATTTCAGTTGGTTCTGTCATGGTGACACCCTTTTCGTTTTCTATTCTTATAACTTTCCTTTTCTCTCTTTTCTTTTGTTCGATTTGCCAATGGTTTGTCAATTTTGTTAATCTTTTTGAAGAACAAGCTTTTTGTTTTGTTGATTTTCTCTATGTTTATTTTGTTTTCTGTTTCATTTATTTCTGCTCTGATCTCTATTATTTCCTTACTTCTAGATACTGTAGGATCTTTTTTTGTTCTTTTGCTAATTGTTGGAGTTGTTGAGTTCAAGTGTTGATATTGTTCCTTTCCTCTTTTTTGATGTATGTATTTATTGCTATAAACTGTCCTCTGAGTATTGCTTTTGCTGTGTCCCATAGGTTTTGGTATGATTTATCTTCATTCTCTTTTGTTTCTGGGAATTCTTTTTATTTCACTTTTTATTTCTTCTATTACTCAGTAGTTTTTGAGCAGTGTCTTGTTCAACTTCCACATGTTTTATGTTTTTTCTGTGATTGTCCTGTTATTAACTTCTAATTTTATAACATTGTGGTCTGAGAAGACGATTTGTAATATTTCAATGTTTTTGAATGTTTTGGCACTTGTTTTATGTCCTAACATATGATCTATTGTAAAGAATGATCCATATGCACTGGAGAAGAATAAGAATTGTGCTTCTGTTGACTGGAATGCTCTCTATATATCTATAAGTTCAAGTTGGTTGATTGTGCTGTTGAGTTCTTCTGTGTCTTTGCTGAGTTTTTTTCTAGTTGATCTGTCCCTCCTTGAAAGTAGTGTGCTAAAGTCTTCTACTACTATTATAGAGTTGTCTGTTGTCCCTTTTAATTCAATTAATATTTGCTTCATGTAGGAGCTCTGGTAGCATAGTGCCTAAAGCACTTGACTGCTAACCAGAAGGCTG
>NW_006922055.1:1386749-1387389 GCF_000298275.1 Orycteropus afer afer | reverse complement strand
AGAGATGCACCTGGTGCACAGGGAACAGCCCAGCTTATAGACTGAGACAGTTTTTCACTTTAAAGTCTATTTTATCAGAAATTAATATTTCCACTCCTGCTCTTTTTTTTTTTTTTTTGTTACCATTGCCTTGGTATAGTTTTTTCCACCCCTTAACTCTTAATTTGTTTTTATCTTTGTTTCTAAGGTGGGTCTCTTGTAGGCATCCTATGGATGGGTCTTCTTTTCTTATTCAGTCTGCCACTCTCTTTCTCTTGATTGGTGCATTTAATCCATTCACATTGAATGTAATTAATGATAAACATGAACTGATTGCTGTCATTCTATTGTGCTTCTTTGTGGTGTTGTTGGAGTTTCCTTGGTCATATACTTTTCTATGCTTAGTTCATTTTGTTGTCAAGTATTTCCTCTCTTTTCTTCTTTATTGTTGGTTTTGTGCTTACTAAACCCTTGTTTTCCTTCCTTCTGGATTTGCTTAGGGGGATTGCTAATTTTCTCTGTGGTTACATCGGAGTGAATTTTTGTCTCTGTATTTTTGGAACAGTCTGTTCTACGAGGACATTGTTCTGTTTTCCTCCCCATTTGGAAGTTTGTACCTAGAAGTTTTATTCCCTCTAACAGGTTAATTGCTATTGTCGTG
>NW_006922055.1:1380272-1385829 GCF_000298275.1 Orycteropus afer afer | reverse complement strand
GTATGAGTTCTGATTGTGTATTAATCTTGTTATTTTGTTCTTGAATGATTTTCCTGAGTTCTTCCCAGGTACTGTTCGTGTTCTCCTTGATTCTGTTTGGGGTTTCCTTAAGCTCTTGCAGAGTTCTATAAACATACCTTCTAAATTCCTTCTTGGATAATTCTATTGCCTCTTCTTCTTCCATGGTTAATGAGACTTTTGTTTGGGATTTTACTTCTAATGTTTTATCTTTTTCTTTTTTTCCTTTGATTTGAGGTTATCTGTTGTTTCCTAGTCATTTTTAAGTTGTCTTCAACTGTTAGTTATGTACTGATTTGTTTTGTCTTGGTTTTATGATTTAATATTTTTGGAGAGATGGAACTGGTGTATTTTATTTTTTTTGTTTAATAATTCAGGTGTGCTGATTTGCTCTGCAGTTTTCTTTGTGATGATGGAATCACTGTGTGGAATGTGGATGCAGGTCTCTGTTTGTCATGAAGGAACTTTAGGATTCGAGCCTTGCAGGTATTATGGTGGCTTAATGTGGTTTTTCTATTGGATGAGGCAGTGAAGAGGTGGGGAAATGAGGAAGAAAAGAGAGAGAAAAATAAAAAGAAAGCTCCAAGTCACCAGTAGCCATTTTCAGGGCTTTGAGTGGGCTACTAATGATGATGTTACACTGTTACTCACAGGCCCACAGCTCAAGTTTGGCAAAGACCCCAATTGTTAGGGGCTGCCACTTTCTGCCAGGTTCAGACAGCCACAAAAACCCCACTCTCCAGGCCCCTCAATGCCAAAAAACTGTCCTGGGATAGCTTCCCTTATCCACAATGCTAGTTCATTCCAGGGACCATCCACTTGCAGCATGCTTCCCCTCTCTGTCCCTGATTCAGCAGCACCCAGAGTCAGAGGGGTCTATGCTCCCTCCCAGTAGTCCTAAGTTTATTGATAAAAGTGCTGAGGATAGATCCATGGAGTGGTCACAGGTCCTCTGGTGTGCTCTCTTCATCACCCCAAGGAGCCCTCCAATGCTCCTTCTCACCAGCTGGTCAACTCTCCGCTGGGCAAGTTCACCTGTTTTTATTCTTTCTGGGTAATTGCACTGCCCCTTTCTTCTTTCTAATCCTACTCCCCTGAGTTTGGCGTACTCTGACTTAGTGAGCTGTTAAGAGTGCCAGAATCCCTGCTTCAAAATGCTGCACCTAGTTTTTCAGGCACTAAGATGTTAGAGGGAAGTAACGCATGTGCTACAGGAAAGATGCCATCTTCCTCAGCCAAGTTTACATTTTAGAAATCTATTTTCTTATCCTGACCCTGCCATACGTTTGAATTAGTTACTTAGCTTCTGTTAAGCTCAGGTTTTAGTCAACAAAATGTTGAAGTTTTATGACATTATCTCTAATTTCTAGGTCTAATTACTATGGACATAGAATTAGCAATTTGTTAAAAGAAATCTTATTTGGGAATTTTTGTCTGACTTTGCATGAAAAACTTTTCAGGCATAGAAAGTCCTGTTAATGATTTGTGAATGTATCCACCATCATCAATTTGCTCTCCTTTTCTCACTTTTACATATATTAGAGCTGTGTTCTCTATTTTTTCATTTAATGTGGACAGATCTTATATATCTTCTGCTGCAATATATTTAATGCCTCTTTTATAAGTAATCCCTCTTGAGAGGTACATAGATCTTTAATTAGCCTACACCATGTGGCAGCCCTTTTTTTGCCTTGACTATTATTTTGCTTTATCTGACTCATAGAGAGCTCTCCTTGGGTTTGTGAGGTGGTATCACTACAGAAGTAGATTGCCCCATATTCCTTCTGAGGAGTGGCTGGTGGGTTTGAACTGCTAGCCTTCTGGTTAACAGTCAAATGCCTTAAGCACTATGCTACCAGAGCTCCTGATTTTTTTTTTTTTTTTCATATTAGGATACAGTAGAAAATAACAGAAACTAGCACAGATCATAAAACTATTATTTGAGGTGCTTTAAAAAATAATTAGAAAGACTTCAGACACAGAATCTAGGCTTCTAGAGGTTATATGTCCAGAATAATTATTTGACATCACATATTTTGCCTCCAAAGCAGCTACTTTCTTTGTCATAATCAGAAAGACAAGAAAAGTATCAGGTAGCTGGTAATGGAGTCCTAGGGTGCATCAACTCTTGCTTCAGAGTCTCAGAGCATTAGGTACAGGCAGTTGTCCTCAAATAAGCACACACATATGTTTAACACCTATGTATCACACATTAAGATGTAATATATTTCTCTTCACATAACTCTTTGTTGTTGCTGTTAGGTGCTGCCTAGTTGCTTTCAACTCATAGGGACCCTATGTATAACAGAATAAAACATTGCCCAGTCCTGTACCATCTTTGAAATTTTGCTAATTTTGAGTCCATTTTCACAGCCATTATGCAAATCCATCTTGTTGAGAATCTCCCTCTTTTTCACTGACACTCAACTTTGAAGGATTCTTTGGGAAAAATACTGAATGATGCAGGCAACATCAAAAGAACATGGAAAGAATACACAGAGTCACTGTACCAAAAAAATTGGTTGATGTTCAACCAATTTCAAGAGATAGCATATGATCCAGAATCAATGGTATTGAAAGAAGTCCAAGCAGTACTGAGGAAGTCGGAGAAAAATAAGCCTTCAGGAATTGACAGAATACCCATTGAGGTATTTCAACAAATAGATGTAGCTCTGGATGCACTTAATCATTTATGCTAAGAAATTTGGAAGACTGGAAGACATTCATATTTGTGTGCATTCCAAAGAAAGTTGATCAAAGAGAATGTGGAAATTGTCAAACAATATCATTAGTATCACATGCAACTAAAATTTAGCTGAAGATAAGTCAAAATGACTGCAACAGTGTATTGACAAGGAACTTTCAGTAATTGAAGTTGGATTCAGAAGAGGAAGTGGAACATTGCTGATGTCAGGTAGATCTTGGCTGAAAGCAAAGAGCAATAGAAAGATGTTTACATGTGTTTTATTGACTATGAAAAGGTATTTGACTGGGTGGATCATAACAAATTATGGGTAATATTGAGAAGAATGGGAATTCTAGAACACCTAATTCTGTTCATGAGGATCCTGTGCATAGATCAAGAGTCTGTCATTCAAACAGAACAAGGAAATACTGCATAGTTTAAAATAAGGAAGTGTGTGTCATGTTTGTATCCTTTCACTATACTTATTCATTATTTATGCTGAGCAAATAATCTGAGAAGCTGGACTATATGAAGAAGAACACAGAAGCAGGATTGGAGGAAGACTCATTAACAACCTGTTACATGCAGATGACACAACTTCGCTTGCTGAAAGTGAATACTACTTAAAGCATTTAGTGATAAAGATCAAAGAGTACAGTGTTCAGTATGGGTTACACCTCAACAAGAAGAAAACAAAAATCTTCACAACTGGATATCATCAAGCAACATAATGGTAAATGAGAAACAACTGAGGTTGTCTGAGAGTTCATTTTACTTGGATTCACAATGTCCACGGAAGCAGCAGTCAAGAAATCAGATGGCATATTTTACTGGGCAAATCTGCAGCATAAAACCTCTTTAAAATGTTAAAGAGCAAAGAGGTCAATGTGAAGACTAAGGTCTGCCTGACTGACGCCATGTTATTTTCAATCACCTCATATGCATGTGAAAGCTGGACAATGAATAAAGAAGACTGAAGAAGAATCGATGCCTTTGAATTGTGGTGTTTGTGAAGAATACTGAAAATTCTATGGATTACCAGAAGAATGAGCAAATTTGTCTTGGAAGAAATACACTTGGACTACTCCTTAGAACCTAGAATGGCCACATTTTGTCTCATCTACTTTGGTCATGTTGTCAGATGTGATCATTCCCTAGAAAAGGATGTACTTGGTAAAGTAGAGAGTCAGTGAAAAATGGGAAAACCCTCAATGAGATGGATTGGCACAGTGGCTGCAAGGATGGGATCGAGCATAGGAATGACTGTGTGGATGGTGTAGGACTAGGCAGTGTGTTGTTCTGTCGTGGATAGGGTCACTATGAGTCAGAGTGAGCTTGAGGGCACCTAACATCAATTACTTTATTAAGCATGATAGCCTTTTCGAGGGACTTGTCCCTCCTAGTAACATATCCAAGGTAAGTAATGTGAAGTCTGGCCATCCTCACTTCTAAGGAGCATTCTGGCTGTACTTCTTCCAAGACAGGTTTGTTCTTTCTTCTTGCAGCTCAGAATATATTCAAGATACTTCACCAACACATTGATTAACATACATCATTTTTTTTTTTTTTTTCAGTCTTCCTTCTTCTGTACAGCTTTCATGTGCATATAAGGACATTGAAAATGCCATGGCATGGATTGTTGTTACATGCCATCGAGTTGGACCTGACTCATAGTGACCCTTCCTTGGGTTTCTGAGGCAGTGTCACTACAGAAGTAGATTGCCTAACTTTCCTTTCGAGGAGTGGCTGGTGGGTTTGAACCTCCAGCCTTCTAGTTAGCAGTCAAGTGCCTTAGGCACTATGCTACCAGAGCTCCTATGGCATGGATTAGGTGCACCTTAGTTCTCAAAGTGACATCTTTGCTTTTTAACACTTTAAAAAAGTCTGTTGCAGAACATTTGCCAATACGATATACATTATTTGATTTCTTGACTGTTGCTTCCATGAGCACTGATTGTGGATCCTAGTAAAATGAAATCTTTTGACAACTTCAATATTTTCTCAATTTATCATAATGTTTCTTGGTCCGTTGGTGGGAATTTTTGTTTTCTTTATGTCAATGTTATCCATCCTAAGGTTGTAGTCTTCATCTTCATCAGTGAATGCTTGATATCCCCTTCATTTATAGCAAGCAAGGTTGTGTCATCTGCATATCACAGGTTGTTCATGAGTCTTCCTTTAATCCTGATGCCATGTTCTCCATCATAGAGTCCAGCTTCTCACATTATTTGCTCAGAATATAGATCGAATAATATGGTGAAAGATTCAAACCTGACACATACCTTTCCTGATTCCATGCAGTATCTCTTTGTTCTTTTTGAATGACTGTCTCTTAGTCTGTGTACACCTTATTTATGAGCACAATTAAGAGTTCTGGAATGCCCATTTTTCTCAATGGTATTTATAATTTGATCATGATAGATACCCAGAAATATTTGTGGTAATAATAAACAAAAAGAAGATGGCTATGCAAATACTGGTTACTCCTTTTATTTGCAAAATTTGAATGAAAGAATGTCCACTAAAGAATCTATCCCATGGTAATTTTAATACTTAGATTGTAAGTGTTAAACTCTCATAAAAAGTCACATAATTAAGATTTAGAGTTTCTCAGGCATGTAAGTATCTAAACTATTCAGGGTAAGTTTAATTACCTGCTGAGAGTGAGATTTATGATTTTTTGGAATACTTCTTGAGAATACATGAAGAACAATGTAGCTTTGAAATTTATTGGAAATGAAGGAAATGCTAGTTGTGTCATATATAATGGAAATTATAAAAATCCTAAAAAAAGGTCATTATATGAAAGTATGTTCCTACAAACACATTTTTAATTTTTAAAATAATGTTCCA
>NW_006922055.1:1375939-1377115 GCF_000298275.1 Orycteropus afer afer | reverse complement strand
GTCAATTTCAGACTGTAGAAGTTGATAAAATTCTTCAATTTCCTCATCTTTGGCTTTGGTGGTTGGTGCATAAATTTGAATAATAATCATATTAACGGGTCTTCCTTGTAGTCGTAAGATATTATTCTATCACTGACAGCATTGTACTTCAGGACAGATCTTGAAATATCCTTTGTAATGATGAATGTCATGCCATTCCTCTTCAAACTGTCATTCCCAACATAGTTGATCACATGGTTGTCTGATTCGAGGTGGCCAAAACCATTCCATTTCAGCTCACTAATGTCTAGGATATCAATCTTTATGCATTCTATTTCATTTTTGACAACTTCCAATTTTCCTAGATTCATACTTCATACATTCCATGTTTCGATGATTAATGGATGTCTGCAGCTGTTTCTCTTCAATTTGAGTGGTGCCACATTAGCAAATGGAGGTCTCGAAAGCTTTACCTTATCCATAGGACTAAAGCTGGGTTTACTCAGATGATGCAACTATTTCCCAGTCCTATTTTGAGAGCCTTTTAACCTAACCGTACTATTCATAAAGTTGCGTGGTCATGTATCAAACAGTGTTTCTTTGCTATTCATAAGGGTTTTCCTGGCCAGTTCTTTGAGAAGTGGATGGCCTCTTCCTTCTTCCTATCTGTCTCAGTCTATAAGCTGGGCTGATACCTGTGCATCCCGCTGGGTTTGAAACACCAGTGGCTCAGCTTCAAATCTCACATCAAAACGTCACCATGGTAGGACAAACCAACAGACAAGTTTGTCTCCCTGTTAGAAACCTCTCATACCACCCTTACCTGGGTTCCTGTGGCTGACTTCTCCTCTGTCCAGATTCCTGGGCCTTTTAATCCACTTTGTCCCACTATCCCACCCTGCTGCTTTGGGTGTGCCTGAGTTCTGTCTCCTCACCTGGATCCCTGTGACTGACTGCTCCTCTGTCTGTGTTCCTGTCTTTTAATCCCCTTTCTCCTGCTCTCCTGACCTGCTGCTTTAGGCGTGCCTGAGTTCCCTCTCCTCACTTGGATGCCTGTGCCTGACTGCTCCTCTGTCCCGGTTCCTGGCCTTTTAATCCCCTTTCTCCCACTCTACCATCCTGCTGCTTTGGGTGTTCCTGAATTCCCTCTACTCACCTGGACCCCTGCTGCTGACTGCTCCTCTGTCTGGGTTTCTG
>NW_006922055.1:1354317-1375644 GCF_000298275.1 Orycteropus afer afer | reverse complement strand
AAAGAGTTAGTTTTAGCCTTTGTGGTATCTATTACATACTTATTTCTACCTTTATAATGGTGAAAAAAAATGAATTCATTCTGACTTTCCCATATTTTTAAAACAAAAATGCTTTAATCGTCATGTGGGAGCTATAAGATGTGGCACCATATGGGAAACTGAGTCAGACTGACCTCAAGAAAACTATTTTCTAATCCAAGCTTTATAAATAACTCAGATAACTACTATTTTGGAAAAATTTCACTGATTTTTTTCTCATAACTATTTCAGTGAAACCACATAATTCCTTCAAGGAGTATATATTAATATTATTATTATGTCCACTTTCATGATGGAAAATTGGGGCCCTTAATTATTTTTGACTTCCTAAAATGGTAGACTATATGATATTGAGAATTTACACCAATTCTTCTTTTTACTGTATCTGTCTCCTACTTATTGTCTAGAACATCTTCGGTGATCTTTTTCCACTGACTTTTATATTCCTCTCTACTAATTAATTAGTTTATATTCCTCACTAGATAATGTAAAAAATATTTTTCAAGTCCCACATTCTCAATATAATATATTATATTTCTAAGATTCATTTCTGTTACTGTTTGAAGCTTTAATTTTGGAGGAGTGGGAAAAGTACTCTATTTTTCCCAATTCATGTCATTCTTCTGGCATGATCACCTGTGCTCACCAGGCACTTGGACTGAGATCTATATCCACATAACAGAGATTGTGCAGGAGCAAATTCCACACAGGAGCACTGATTGATACAGGTAGTAGTACTTTCCTACAAATGCACTTTTATTTACTTATTTATTTTACAATATTTTATTGCATTTTTTGTGAAAGTTTATACAACAAATTAGGTCCTCTTTTCAACAATTTCTATGCATATTTTTCTGTGACATTGGTCACACTGTGCCAACATTCTATTATTTCCACTCTGGTTGCTTCATTTACATTAATCCAGCATTTCTGCCCCTCCCTTTATTTTCTTATCTTTGCTTTAGAGTAAATGCTGACTTTTTGTCTCATATAGATGATATTTTTTAAAATCACAGTACTCACTAGTGATTATGTATTTTATGGTCCAATCTGTTCTTTAGCTGAAAGGTGATTTCCAAGAGTGGCTTCAGTTAAAAATGCAAAGTGTATCTCAGCGTGATAATTGCAGGTGTTCATCCAGTCTCTTCCAGTCCAGTAAGACTGGTCTTTTTTAAGAATTTGATTTTTGTTCTACATTCTCCTCCCATTCTATCTTGAACCATCCATAGTGTCCCTGGTTAGAACAATCAGTAGTGGTAGCTAAGCACCATCTATTTCTTCTTAGGATAAATTACATTGTGGTTTGGGTAGACTATTAGTCCTGTAGACTGGTTTCTTCTTTGAGTCTTTGGTTTACTTCTTCCTCTGTTGCTTCAGATAAGTATAGATGAATAGTTGTATCTTAGATGGTCACTCACAAGGTTAAGATTTCAGATGCTATTCACTACACTAGGATGTAGAACATAAACTTTATGAACTATATTATGCCAGTTGAATGAGTTGTCCCACAGGATGATGGTCCTAAGCCTTCAAACACAGTAAACCAATCCCATCAGTGTATTTTTACTTTTTAAAATAATGTCTTACCATATATATACACATGTATCCTACTCTACATAAACCAAAGAAAACTCACTGCCATCAAGTTGATTCCAACTCATAGCAACACCTATTGGGTTTCTGATGCTGTGAATCTTTATGGAAGTAGATTTACCCATCCTCCTTCTGTGGAGTGGCTGGTGAGTTTGAACTGCTGACCTTCTGGTTAGCAGCAAAATGCCTTATCCTCTATGTCACCAGAGCTCTTTACCCTTCCTCTAAAATGTTGAAAACATTTTACTTGATCCTTGATTTTTCATATGCAAATAAAGACATGGATGAAAAATAATTAGCCTTTTATCTAAAATACTGGAAAAATACTGAAAAGTATCATTTATATAAAGAAACCAATTTGGAGACATGTAAATTATACTTGTGAAGAGAATTTTTCCATTACTCTGCTGTCAATTTGTCATTCTGTGGTGGCTTACATGTTATTATGAGGCTGGAAGCTATACCACCTGTATTTCAAATACCAACAAGGTCACCCATGGTGTACAGGTTTCAGCAGAGCTTCCAGACAAAGACAGACTGGGAAGAAGGATAGGGCTATCCAGACTTGCCTCTGAAAACCTTATGAATAGCAGTGAAACACTGATATATTACTGGAAAACATTATTAGTAGTCATGAAACATTTTCAGATATGGTGGCCAAAGATGAGTCCCTCAGATAGGAACTCAGTCAAAATATGAGTGGGGAAGAGCTGCCTCTCCAAAGTAGAGTCAACCTAATAACATGGCTGGAGTAAAACTTTTGGGACCTTCATTTGCTGATGGAGCATGACTCAAAATGAGCTTTGTGGTAGTTAAGTTTGTGTGTCAACTTGGCTGGTCCTGGTGGAGTGGCTGGGCAGCTGGATGTAGTATTCCCATGATGAGACTGGTAATCAACTCCATTGGTGGAATCTACCACGAGCAGCTGAGTAGCTGCCTTAGGGATGTGGTCTGCTTCCTCTATATAAGGTTAGCTTTTGGGAACAGTCTCTAGCTTATGGTATGCTTGAACCTGGCAGGTAGCCATGTTGTTGTCCAGCAGCCTGCCATGCTCTGCCAAACTTGGGACTTTCAATGGAATTGAACTAATGGCCTGTCATGTGGTTTGATAACATCGGGGCTGTGCCTTTTTACTTGTCAGCCTTAGGCTTGTCAGCCTCAGCAGCCAGCAGCTGATTGAAGAAAATCCTCCAGCCAGGAGCAGGAGGCAGAGCTGAAGCCCAAGGTTGAGGGGATTTTACCCAGCCCCCAGATCCTGGCATTTTGAGCTCAGACTTAAAGCCTCTAAACTGTAAGAGAATAAGCTCCTGTTGTTCAAGCCATCCCATTTGTTGCATCTTCTGTCATAGTGGCACTAGGTAACCAATACAAGCTGCAAACATTTATTAATAATTGGAACTTGGAATATAGAAAGTATGAATTTAGGAAAATTAGAAATTGTCAAAAATTAAATGGAATGGATAAAGATCACTATCCTAGGCATTAGTGAGCTGAAATGAACTGGTTTGGCCATTTTGAATCAGATAGTCATGTGATATACTATGCTGGGATGACAAATTGAAGAGAAATTCATCATCAAAAAGAACATCTCAAGATCTATCCTGAAGTGCAATGCTGTCGGTGATAGGATACTATCCATACTCCTACAATTAAGACCAGTTAATATGACTGTTATTCAAAATTAAACACCAACCACTAAAGCAAAAGATAAAGAAAATGAAGATTTTTACCAACTTCTGTGGTCTGATATTGACAAAATATATAATCAAGATGTATTAATAATTATTGATTATTGAAATGCAAAAGTTGTAAACAAAGAAGAATAATCAGTAGTTGGAAAATATGGTCTTGGTGATAGAAATGATGACAGAGTTTACATGATAGAATTTTGCAAGACCAAGGACTTATTCATTACAAATACTTTTTCTACAAATATAAAGGGTGGCCAGACACTCTTGGAAGGAAGGTTGAACAATCTACTCCCATAGAGATACCACTTCAGAAACCCAAGGAGGAGTTGTTATGAGTCGAATTGACTCAATGGCAGTGAGTTTTTTTTTTTTTTTTTTTTTTTTAATACATGACACTTCATCAGATGGAATACACAGGAATCAAATCATCTACATCTGTGGAAAGGGTAAATGGAGAAACCCAAAATCATCAGTCAAAACAAAGCCAGGTGCTGAACTGTGGAACAGACCATCAAGTGCTTACATTTAGGTTCAAGTTGAAGCTGAACACAATTAAAACACATCCATGAGACCCAAATTATGATCTTGATTCTATCCCATTTGAATTTCGAGACAATCTGAAGAATAGATTTGATGCATTGAACACCAATGACCAAAGACCAGATGAGTTGTGGAACTACATCAAGAACATCACACATGAAAAAAACAAATGGTCATTAAAAAGACAAGAAAGGAAGAAAAGACCAAAATAGATGTCAGAAGAGACTCTGAAACTTGCTCTTGAATGGAGAGTAGCTAAAGTGAATGGAGGAAATGCTGAAATAAGAGAACAGAACAGAAGATTTCAAAGGGTGCTTGAGAAGACAAAGTTGTGTATTATGATGGGATGTGCAAAGACCTGAAGTTAGAAAACCAAAAGTGATGAATGTGCTTAACACTTCTCAAGCTGAAAGAATGGAAGAAAAAATTCAAGCCTTGAGTTGCAGTATTGAAGGACTCTAGGGATAAAATATTGAACAATGATGGAAACATCAAAAGAAGATGGAAGGAATACACAGAGTCACTGTATCAAAAAGAATTGGTCTATGTCCAACTATTTCAGAATGCAGCATATGATCAAGAACCAGTGTTGCTGAAGCAGGAAACCCAAGCTGCACTAAGGGAACTGACAAAAAAAAAGAAAGCTACAGGAATTGATGGTATACCCATAGGGATGTTTCAACAAATGGATGCCACATTGGAGGCACTCACTCACCTATGAAAAAAAATTTGGAAGACAGCTACCTGCCCAACTGACTGAAGAAAGTCATATATGTGCCTATCTAAAAGAGATGATCCATCAGAATGTGAAAATTATCAAACAATGTCATTAATATTGCGCACAAGTAAAATTTTGCTGAAGATAATTCAAAAACAATTGCAGTGATATATTCACATTTTACTTCTAGAAATGCAAGGTGGATTTAGACAAGGATGTGGAATGAGAGATACCACTGCTGATGTCAGATAGATCTTAGCTGAAAGCAAAGAATCGCAGAAGATGTCTGCTTGTGTTATATCAACTTGGCAAAGTCATTTGATTATGTGGATCATTAAAATTATGGGTAATATTGCAAAGAATGGGAATTCCAGAATACTTAATTGTTCTCATGAGGAATGGGTATATAGCCAATAGGTTGTCATTTGAACAGACCAAGGGGATACTGTATAGTATAAAGGGTGTGCATCAGGGTTGTCTCCTTTCACTATACTTATTCAGTTTGTATGCTAAGCAAATAATCTGAGAAGCTGGACGGTATGAAGAAGAATATGGGATCAGGATTGGAGGAAGAACCATTAACGATCTGCAATATGCAAATGACACACTCTTGCTTTCTGAAAGTAAAGATGACTTGAACCTGTACCAGTAAAGAACAAAGACTGCTGTCTTCATTTCAGATTATACCTCAACATACAGAAAACAAAATTCCTCACTATTGGACCAAAAAGTAACATCATGATAAACAGAGAAAAGATTGAAGTTGTCAGGGATTTCATTTTACTTGGATTCAGCAACTCCTGTGGAAGCAGGAGCCAGAAATTCAGACACAATATTGCACTGGAAGAATTTGCTGCAAAAGCATTAATAAGTACAGATGTCAATTTGAAGACTAAATATGCCTGACCCAAGCCATGATATTTTCAATCACTTCATATGCATGTGAAGCCTGGACAGTGAATAAGGAAGACTGAAGAAAAGTTGTGGTGTTGGCAAAGAATACTGAAAATTCCATGGACTGCCAGAAGAATGAATAAATCCGTCCTGAAAAAAGTGCAGCCACAATGATCCTTGGAAACAAGAATGGCCATACTTTGTCTCACCTACTTTGGTAATATTGTCAGAAGGAACCATTACTTGGAGAAGGATATTATGCTTGATAAAGGAGAGAGTCAGAGAAGAAGGGAAAGTCCCTCAACAAGATGGATTGACACAGAGGTTGCGACAATGATCTCAAGAGCAACAAAGATTGTGAAGATGTGGCATTACCAGGCAGTGTTTTATTCTCTTGCACATAGGGTCACTATGAGTTGAAGCCAACTCTAAGGCACCTAACAACAATAACAGGAAGAAGGACCTGGCAATCTACTTCTGAAAAAGATTGGCCTGTAAAAATTTTATAGATAACAGTGGAATATTGTCTGATATAATACTGGAAGATAAGACTCTCCCATTAGAAGTCACACAAATGCAACTGTGGAAGATCTGCCTCCTCAAATAGATGGTATTGTTAGGTGCTGATGAGTAGGTTTCAACTCATACTGACCCTATGTACAATCTAATAAGACACTACCCAGTCCTGAGCCATCATACAATTATTGCTATGTTTGATTCCTTTGTTTCATCCACTGTGTCAATCCACCTTGTTTAGGGTCTTTCTCTTTTTCTCCAACTCTCTACTATTCCAAACATGATGTCTTTCTCCGGGAATTGGTACCTTATGATAACATGAATAAAGTATGAGGGAGGAAGTCCCACCATCCTGGCTTCTAAGGGGCATTTTGGCTGTATTTCATCCAAAACAGATTTGTTCATTCTTTTGGCAGTCCATGTTGTTGTTGTTGTTGTTACATGCCGTCGAGTCAGACTCAACTCATAGCAACCCCTCCTTGGTTTTCTGAGGCAGTATCACTATGGAAGTAGATTGCTCCATCTTCCTTCTGAGGAGTGGCTGGTGCGTTTGAACCTCCAGCCTTCTGGTTAGCAGTCAAGTGCCCTAGGCACTATGCTACTAGAGCTCCTTGGCAGTCCATAGTATATCCAATTGCAAAAAAAAAAAAAAAACATGTTGGGCCAGCATCTTCTGACTTCCTCCAACCTCACTAGTGGGAAACAGTGTCGCCATCAATAGGCTAAGGCTTATTCCTTTGAGGCCAGATATTCTGCCACCCTCAAAACTTTTTACTAATTCAGACACCAGCCTTCCCTCCCATGGAAATCATTACCTCTCTGCTGTGTTCAATAATTCATTGCAATGACCACACAGAACTCACAGACAATACTCATAATTATGGGGTTTATTAGGCAAGTAACAGATTGCAATTCAGGTTCAGGAACATGATCAGGATACAATTCTTTGATTAGAACAGAATCCCCTATGCTATACCCTCAGGCATACCTCTCTGGTCCTTGGCCTCTCAGCCTGGTCTCTGCCCTGCTCATGCAAGTGATGCAAAGTTCTTTTAGTCCTGCCAATACGTACCAACCAGGTGCACCCTACTCCACCAGTGAGCTTCCTGCCCACGGGCACACAGATTTTTCACCTTGGGGGCCAGAAATCCCACTGCTCTATCCCCTGCCTCTTGGCTCCCCACCCACTGTCTCTCACCCAGGCATTGTCTCTCTCACCGGGGCATCTCTTTCTCAGCTGGGAATCTCTCTCTCAGCTGGGTGTAGCCAAGGAGGTACAGCACAGGAATCTTGGGTCCAAGGACTCAATCCACTTCATCTCCAACTATTCTCCCTTGATGGCAGTGAGATCACCCTTTCTGCCTCTAGGAAGGCTCATGTTAAGCCTGGCAGAATGGCAAAAATAACCAATTGCAACATCAGAGTTCTACACACCTTATTTACGTGGTTCCACCCAGTAATCTGGTGGGAGTTACAGAGACTGTGGCTAGAAAAGCCATACCAGGTAATTCACATGCTACCACATCAATGTTCTTTGCCAACATTATAATTCAAAGGGATCAATTCTTTGATCTTTCTTATTCATTGTTCATCTTTCTCAATCATATGAGACAATTGAAAATACCATGGTTTGGGCAGGTGTACATAAATCCTCAACGTGATATCTTTGCTTTTTAAGACTTTAAAGAAGTCTTTTGCAGAAGTTTTGCCAAATTAAATATGCCATTTGATTCCTTGACTGCTACTTCCATGGGTATTGACTGTGGATCCAAATAAAATGAAATACTTGACAACCTCAATTCTATCTTCATTTATGATGATGTTGCTTATTTGTCCAGGTGTGGGGATTTTTATTTTCTTTATGTTGAAGTCTTTTATCTTCATCAGCAAATGCTTCAGGTTTTCTTCACTTTCAGCAAGCAGGGTTGTATCTTCTGTGTATTTTAGGTTGTTTATGACTCTGCCTCCAAACCTGATGCCAAATTCTTCTTCATATAGTGTAGTTTCTTTATTTGCTCAGTGTATAGACTGAATAAGTATAGTGAAAAGATACAATCCTGATGCATATATTTCCTGATTTTAAACCATATATAATTGCATAGTTCTGTTCTAACTCTGGCCTCTTGGTTCACAAACAGGTTTTACATGAGTACAATTAAAATTTTTTGAATTTCTATTCCTCAAAATGTTATCTGTAATTTTTTGTGTTCCACATAATCACATGCCTCCACATACTCAGTAAAACACAGGTAAACCTCTTTTTGGTATTCTCTGCTTTCACCCATAATCCATCTGACATCAGAATTCATATCCCTTGTCCCACGTCTTCTGAACTCAGGTTGAATTTCTAGCTGTTTCTTGCTGATGTACTGCAACTGTTTTTGAAATATCTTCAGCAACATTTTATTCCATTGGATTCTGGTGGTGCTATGTTTAAACCATTGGGATGCTAACCAAAAGTTGGCAGTTGAAACCCACTATCTTCTCAGTGGGAGGAAGATGAGAGCAGTATGCTTCCATAAATATTTACAGCATTGGAAACCCCTTTGGGCAGTTCCACTCTGACCTATAATGTCACTATGAGTTGGAAATGGGTCAACAACACTGGGTTTGGATGAGGATATTATGATATTTTTTGGTAATGTTTGCATTCTATTGGATCATCTTTCTTTGGAATGGGCACTACTATAGATCACTTCCAGTAGATTGGCCAGATAGCTGTCTTCCATATTTTTTGTCATAGATAACTGACTACTACCAGAAAAGCACCTGTTTGTTGAAAAATCTTAATTGGTATCCCCTCAACTCCTAGATCTGTGTTTTTGCCAATGTCTTCAGTGTGGCTTGGACTTCTTCCTTCAGTTCTTCAAAATAGAGTCAACCTTAATTATATGGATTAAGTAAAACGTTGAGAACCTTCATTTGCTGATGTGGTATGACTCAAAATGAAAAGAAACAGCTGAAAACATCCATTAGTAATCAGAATGGAGAATGAATAAAATATGAATCAAGGAATATTGGAAGGTGTTAAAAAATGTAATGGAATGAATAAAGATCAATACACTAGGAATTAGGGAGCTGAAATGAACTGGTATTGACCATTTTTATTCAAATAGTCATATGGTCTACTGTGCTGGGAATGCCAAATTGATTAAGAATGATATCTCATTCATCAGCAAAAAGAATATTTCAACATCTATCCTGAAGTACCATGTTGTCAGTAATAGGATAATACTTGGACCTACAAGGAAGAACAGTTAGTACAAATATTATTCTAATTTACACACCAATCACTAACGTCAAAGATGAAGAAACTGAAGATTTTTACCAACTTATGATGTCTGACATTGATCAAAAATGCATTCAAGATGCATTGATAATTACTGGTGATTCAATATGGAAGTTGGAAACAAAGAAGAAAGATCAGTAGTTGGAATATGTGGCTTTGGTAATAGAAAGAATATAGAGAATCACATAATAGAATTTTGTAAGACCAATGACTTATTCATTGGAAACACCTTTTTTCAACAACATAAATGATGAATATGCACATGGACCTTGCTACATAGAATATACATGAATCAAATCCACTACATCTGTGAAAAAACTCAATGGAAAAGCTCAATATCATCAGTCAGAACATGGCCAGAAGCTGACTCTGGAACACACTATCCGTTACTCATTTGCGAGTTCAAGTTGAAGCTAAAGAAAATTAAAACTAGTCCATGAGAGTGACAGTATGACCTTGAGAATATCCCACCTGAATTAAGAGACCATCTCCAGAATAGTTCTGATGCAATGAACACTAATGACCAAAGACCACACGATTTATAGAATGACAAGACCATCATACCTGAAGAAAGCAGAAGATCATCAAAAATATAGGAAAGTAAGAGAAGTCCAAAATTGGTATCAGAAGAGACTTTGAAACTTGCTTGTGAATATAGAGTAGCTAAAGTAAAAGGAAAAATGATGATATAAAAGAATGAACTGAAAATTTCAGAGGATGACTGGAGAAGACAAGTTAAAGTATTATAATGAAAGAGCTGGAGTTAGAAAACCAAAAAGGAAGAACTTGCTCAACATTTTTCAAGCTGAAAAGAACTGAAGGAAAAAAAAAATCAAGTCTTGAGGTGCATTATGGAAGGAATCTATTAGAAAAAAAAATGAATGACACAGGAAACAATCAAAAGATTGCTTATTGTAAACAATAACACTAGAAGAGCAAGAACTCCTTAGAATAAGCAGCCACATAAGCTGAAAGAGCAGCTTTTGCCAAGGAATAAAGCCAGGATGGGATAGGAAAGAAGGACAAATGGAAACAGTAAGGAAAAGGAGAAAGTGGGGTGAATACCATTACATTTCGGAGATTGCAATCAATGTCACAAAGCAAAATGTATATGAATTGCTGAATGGAAAGCTAATTTTCCCTCTAAATTTTCATGGTAATCACAATAAAATGTTGAAAAAGAGATGTTTCTCGTGGTTAATAGCCATTGTAAAAGTAATATTACTTTACTCTAACATTTATGTTTCCAGTGTGATGTATTATGGAGTAACATTTAATACCTTTTAGAGAGGTAATTGTCATTCATTAGACTCAAAAATAACTCCACACAGTACTTCTTATTAGCCAACTACACTAAATTAATGTAGTTGATAGTTAATGATTCTCTGCTCATTTTGTATTGGGCTCCAAAAGTTGTCTTGATGATAGATCAACCAGAAGCTGTGGACTGAAAAGACAGAAAGCCACCTCTTTGTACCCTACTGGAAATGCTAGCAAACACAACAGATGGATCCTTGCCACCATAGCTGTTTTCTCTTTGTGTCTCAGTGTTCTAAAGAACTTCTGACTAAAATGTTTGTTGCTGTGTTAGTTGCAGAATAAACTATATTAATAAAAATATTCCTTGGATATCACTATTTTTGGATGGAAGAATGTTTGTCTTTTATAGTCACATTTGCAAACAATCAATTATATATGTTTTAGTAAGCTTAAATTTCAAAAAAAAAAAAAAAAAAAAAAAAGAAAATCAAAGAACATACAGTGTCATTGCACCAAAAATAATTGATCAACATTCTATCATTTCAGAGTATAGAACATGATCCAGAGCTGATGGTACTAAGGGAAAGAGTCCAAGTTACACTGAAGACATTGGCAAAAAACAAGACTTCAGGAATTGATAGAATAGCAATTGAGAAGTTTCAACGAACAGATTTATTGCTAGAATAGCTCACTTGTCTAAGCCAAGACATTTGGAAGATATTCGTCTGGCCAACTGAATGAAAGAAGTCCATCTTTGTGCCCATTCCAAAAGAAAGGTGATCCAAAGGAATGTGGAAATTTGTTGTTGTTGTTGTTGTTATGTGCCTTCGAGTCAGCCCTGACTCATAGCGACCCCTCCTTGGGTTTCTGAGGCAGTATCACTATGGAAGTAGGATTGCCCAACCTTCTTTCCGAGGAGTGGCTGGTGGGTTTGAACCGCCAGCCTTCTGGTTAGCAGTCAAGTGCCTTAGTCACTATACTACCAGAGCTCCCATGTGGAAATTATCAAAAATTATTATTAACATCACAAGCAAGTACAATTTTGCTGTGCATAATGAAAATATGGTCTGCAGTGCATGAATAAGGAATTGCCAAAAATTCAAGCAATATTCAGAACAGGACGCAGAACAAGAGATATCATTGCTGATGTCAGATGGATCTTGGCTGAAAGTATAGAATACCTGAAAGATGTTTGCCTGTGTTTTATTGACTATACAAAGATATTTGGCTGTGGTTGTTGTTGTTGTTAGGTGCTGTTGAGTCATCTCCAACTCATAGCTACCGTATGCACAGCAGAACGAAACACCGCCTGGTCCTGAGCCAGCTCCATGATTCTTGCTATACATGAGCCCATCTTTGCTGCCACCATGACAATCCATCTCACTGAGGGCCTTGCCCTCTTCCACAGACCCTCCATCTTACCAAGCATGACATCCTTCTCCATGGAATGTTCCCTTCTGACATGACCAAGGGATGTGAGATGAAGTCTGGCCATTCTCACCCCCAAGGAGCATTCCGGTTGCACTTCCTTCAGGACTAGCCTGTCAGTTCTTTCAGGAGTTCTTTCAGCATTAATTGCCACCACCACAGCTCAAAAGCATCAACTCTTCTTCTGTCTTCCTTATTTATTGTCCAGCTCTCACATATACATGAGGTGATTGAAAATACCAGCACCTTCATCCTGAAGGAGGCATCTTTTCTCTTCAGCACTTGCAAGAGGTACTTTGCAGCCTATTCGCCCAGTGCTATACGTCATCTGATGTCCTGATGGCTGCTTCCATTGGTGTCAATTGTAGAATCAAGCAATGTGGAGTCTTAACAATTTCAATCTTTTCTCCATTTATTATAATGCTGTTTATTGGTCCAGTTGTGAGAATTTTTGTTTTCTTTATATTTCTATACTGCAGATTGTATTCTTCAATCTTCATCAGTAAGTACTTCAAGTCACCCCCACTTTCAGCAAGCAAAGTTGTGTCATCAGTATATCGCAGGTTGTTAGTGATTGCTCCTCCAATACTGATGCCATGATCTTCTTCACATAGTCCAGCTTCTTGGATTATTTGCTCAGCATACAGATTGAATAAGTATGGTGAAAGGATACAACCCTGAAATACTCTTTTCTTCATTTTAAACCATGCAGTGTTCCCTTTTTCTGTTTGAATGACAGCTCCGTGGTCTATGTTCAGGTTCCTCCTGAGTACAATTAAGTGTTCTGTAATTCCCATTCTTCTCAATGTGATCCATAATTTGTTATGATACACATAATAAATTGCTTCTACAGAGTCAATAAAACACAAGTAAACATCTTTCTGGTATTCTTTGCTTTGAGCCAAGATCCATTTGACATCAGCAGTGATATTCCTTGTTCTATGTCCTCTTCTGAATCCAGCTTGAATTTCTGGAAGTTCTCTGTCAATACACTGCTGCAACCATTTTTTGAATTATCTTCAGTAAGATTTTACTTGCATGTGATATTAATGATATTGTTAAATAATTTCCACATTCTGTGGGATCATCTTTCTTTGCAATGGGTACAAATATGGATCTCTTCCAGTCAGTTGGCCAGGTAGCTGCCTTCCAAATCTTTTGGCATAACTCAGCAAGTACCTCCAGTGGGGCATCCATTTGTTGAAACATCTCAGTGGGTATTCTGTCAATTCCTGGAGCTTTATTCTTCGCCCATTCTTTCAGTGCAGCTTCAACTTCTTCCTTCAATACCATTGGTTATTGAACATATGCCGCCTCCTGAAATGGATGAAGATCAACCAGTTCTTTTTGGTACAGTGACTGTGTATTCCTTCCATCTTCTTTTGAAGCTTCCTAACTCATTCAATATTTTTCCCATAGAATCTTTCAGTATTACAACTCAAGGTTTAAATTTTTTCCTCAGTTCTTTCAGCTTGAGAAATGCCAAGTGTATTCTTCCCTTTTGTTTTTCTAACTCCAGGTCTTTGGACATTTCATGATAGTAATTGGCTTTGTCTGCTTGAACTGCTCTTTGAAATCTTCTGTTCATCTCTTTTATCTTCTCATTTCTTCCATTTGCTTTAGCTACTCTTCACTCAAGGGCAAGTTTCAGAGTCTCTTCTGACATTCATTTTGGTCTTTTCTTTCTTTCTTGTCTTTTTAATGACCTCTTGCTCTCTTCATGGATGATGTTCTTGATGTCATCCCACAATTCTTCTGGTTTGGCCATTGGTGTTCAATGAATCAAATATATTTTTCAGATGGTCTCTATATTCAGGAGGGATATATTCAAGGTCATATTTTGGCTCGTGTTTTAATTGTCTTCAACTTCAAGTTGAACTCGCATAGAAGCAGTTGATGGTCTGTTCCACAATCAGCTCCAGGCCTTGTATTGGCTGAAGTTATTGAGCTTTTCCATCTCTTCTTGACACAGATGTTGTCAATCTGATTCCTGTGTACTCCATCTGGTGATGTCCATGTGTATAGTCACTGTTTGTGTTGTTGAAAAAGGATATTTGCAATGAATAAGTCATTGGTCTTGCAAAATTCTATCATGCAATCTCCCATGTTATTTCTATCACCAAGACCAAATTTTCCAACTACCAGTGATACTTCTTTGTTTGCAACTTTTGCATTCCAATCACCAGTGATAATGAACACATCTTGATTGCATGTTTGATCAATTTCAGACTACAGAAGTTGATAAAAATCTTCAATTCCCTCATCTTTGGCTTTGGTGGTTGATGTGTAAATTTGAATAATAGTAGTATTAATGGGTCTTCCTTGTAGAAGTGTGGATATTATCCTGTCGCTGACAGCATTGCACTTCAGGACAGATCTTGAAATAGCCTTTGTGATGATGAATGCCATGCCATGCCTCTTTAATTTGTCATTCCCAGCATAGTAGATCATATGGTTATCTGAGTCAAAATGCCCAAAACTGTTCCCTTTCTGCTCACTAATGCCTAGGATATCAATCTTTATGCATTGCATTTCATTTTTGACAACTTCCAATTTTCCTACATTCATACTTCATACATTCTATGTTCCAATTGTTAATGGATGTTTGCAGCTGTTTCTCCTCAATTTGAGTCGTGCCATGTCAGCACATGGAGGTCCTGAAAGACTTGCTTTATCCATGTCATTAATGTTGTTTCTGCTCTGATGAGGCAGCTCTTTCCCAGTCCTATATTGAGTGCCTTCAGACCCAAGGGGCTCCTCTTCCTGCACTGTGTCAGACAATGTTTCCAAGCTTTTCATAAAGTTGCCCAGTAATGTATCAGACAATGTTCCTCTGCTATTCATAAGGTTTTCTGTGGCCAATATTTTGAGAAGTGGATGCTCTCTTCCTTCTTCATACTCTGTCTCAGTCTGTAAGCTGCATTGAAATCTGTGCACCATGTGAAACTCTGCTGGCATTTGAAACACTGGTGACACAGCCTCAAGCCTCACAGCAACATGCAAGCCCCACAGGATGACAAATTTGACAGACAAGTTTGTCTCCCTTAGCTGTTGGAAAACTTTTTCGCCTCCCCTTACCTAATTCCTATTTGGGTCCTGCCACTTTGTGGTCTCTGGCTGCTCCGCTCCTTCCCTTTCCTGGCTCTAGGGACCTGGAGCTTAGCTTTGACTGTGGGGAACATAACGAATTATAGATAATGCTGCAAAGAATGGGAATTCCAAAAACTTAATTGTGCTTGTACGGAACATGTCTGGTGGTATAGTCCCTAGGGCATTTGATTGTTAACCAGATGGCTGGTGGTTCAAACCCACCAGCCACTCCTCAGAAGGAAGACTGGACAATCTACTTTCTTAGAGATATCACGTTGGAAACCCAAGGAGGGGTCGGTATCAGTTGGATTTGAATCAACAGCAGTGAGACATGCACACACACAGAACATGCACATAGACCAAGAGGCATTCATTCAAACACAAGGGGACAGTGTAATATTTAAAATCAGAAGTGTGCATCAAAGTTGTTTCCCTTCATCACACTTTTTCAATCTATATACTAAGAAAAAAATCTGAGAAGCTGGACTGTGTGAAGGAGGTTGTGACATCAAGATTGGGGGAAGACTCAATAACAACTTGCTATATGCAGATGGCACAATCTTGCTTACAGAAAGCAAAGAGGACTTGAAACATTTATTGATGAAGATTAAAGACTACAGCCTTCAGTGTGAGTTATACCTCAACCTAAAGAAAACAAACATTGTCACAACTGGAACCAATAAGCAGCATCATGATAAGTGGAGAGATTGAAATTGTTTAGTTTTGCTTGGATCCACAAGAAGTGTTCACACAAGCAACAGTCAAGAAATCAAATGGCATAGTGTATTGAGCAAATATTCTGCAAAAGACTTCTTTAAAGTATTAAAAAGCAAAGATGTTACTTTGAAGACTAATGCATACCTGATCTAAACAATGACATTTTAAATTGTGTTTTAATCTATGTGAAAGCTGGACAACAAATAAGAAAGACTGAACAAGAACTGTTCCCTTTGAATCATGATAATGGTGAACAATATTGAATGTATCATATACTGCCAAAAGAATGAACAAATTTGCCTTGGAAGAAGTACAGCCAGTTTTCTCCTTAGAACTGAGGATTGTGAGACTTTGTGTCAGTTTGTATGTGTCATTAGGAGGGACTAGCCTCTAGAGGACTTCATGCTTGGCAAAGTAGAAGTTCAGCAAAAAAAAAGACGAAGACCTCTAGCAACACAGTGACTGCAACAATGGGCTAAAACATAGCAATGATTTTGAGGATAGCATGAGATCTGACAGCATTTTGTTCTGTTGTACATAGAATTGCTATGAGTCAGAACTGACTCAACACCTAATAACAACAACAGAAAATGTATTATTTAAAACTATTTCCAAATTAGTGGCTAAGGCACTTGCCTGCTAACCAGATGGCTGGCTGTTCAAACCCACCAGCCTCTCCTCAGAAGGAAGGTTGGGCAATCCTACTTCCGTAGTGATACTGCCTCGGAAACCCAAGGAGGGGTCGCTATGAGTCGGGTTTGACTCGTCGGCACATAACAACAACAACAACATTTCCAAATTATGCAGATTTAAATCTTTCTCTCTCTCTCTCTCTCTCTTTTTTTTTTTTTTGGTCTAGAAAAGTATTTGCTTGTTGATTTATACATTGATATTCACATACCAAACATTTTACTTCAGAACCAAAAAAATATGACAAGGCACCTATCCTTTAAAAGTTCACCTTTTAAAGGAGAAGACATATGTAAAGTTAAGTGCAATTGCATGTTATACAATGTACTGAACACGTGCTATGTGTCAGACACTGTGCTAAATATACACCCTTTATGGGTCACTTTATTAAGTCTTCATAACAATTACTATGAGGCAGTAATTATTATTATTATTTCAGTGTTACAGATGAAGAAACGGAGTGAAAGAGAAGTTAGTTGATTTGGACAAATTCACATTGCTAATTTTGGAATTGCAATCTGAAACCTAGAGATTCTGAATCCATGGTGTGATGGTTATGTTTGTATGTCAACTTGGCTAGGCCTAGTTGAGTGGCTGGGCAGCTGGATGTAGTAGTCCCCATGATAAGACTGGTAATCAACTCCATGGTGGAATCTACTGGGAGCAGCTGAGTAGCTGCCTTTGGGTATGTGGTCTCCTTCCTGTATATAAAGAGAAGCTTTGGGAATGGTCTCTAGGCTTGGACCCTGCATGTAGCTGTGTCATTGCTCAGCCACATACCATGCTCTGCCGACCTTGGAACATACAATGAACTTTAAGTTAATGCCCTGCCATGTGGTTTAGTAACATCGGGACTGTGCCTTTTTAATTGTCAACCTTGGGGCTTCTCAGCCTCAGCAGCCTGCAGCTGCCTGAGTGAAGAAATGCCTCTAGCTCTAGTGGGCTGGGAGCAGGAGGCATAGCTGGACCCCAAGTTTGAGGGGCTTTCACCCAGCCCCTAGAGCCTGGCACTTTGAACTTGGACTTAAAACCTCCAAATTATAAGAATAAACTCCTGTTTGTTTAAACCATTCCATTTGTGGTATATTCTTGTCAGAGCATGGGATTTTCTTTGATCATTATGTTTCTCTTTTAGGTGCTGTGAGACAAACACATGTACGACCAAGGTGGGCACGCATTTGAGATGATCAATTCTACCTGGATTGATGGGTGACCCGGTCAAGAAAAGGCTTCAGAGAATTCTGTATATAGTGAGTCATGGTAGATAGAAATCATTTTGATAGGCAAAATGATAAAGCTGAGGTGGTAAGAAGTGAACACAGGCAATGGAACAATTAATGCAGAAATAAGGTGGTAGGAAATAGCAGAGCCCTTCCTAAGAACTTCAAGAAATGATGCAAATAGATGCATATGTATAAAATTACTCCATATTCAAGCACAACTATGAAACATGGTATAATAGAGAACCTGATTATGTGTATGCAAAAGTAACTGTTGCATTTATATTTAAACTGGACTTAATCAAGCACCAGTATAAAGTGAATATATTTATTCATAAATGTTATGTCTACACTAAAGTAGTCCCTGTGTGGTGCAAATGGTTAGGTGCTCCACTACTGACTGAAAGGTTGGTGTTTCAACCTACCCAGAGGTGCTTTGGAAGAAAGGTCTAGAGATCAGTTTCCAAAAGGCCACAGCCTTGAAATCCTAAGAAGTACAAGTCTACTATGAAACACATGGGGCTGCTTTGAATCAGAATCAACTTGATGACAGCTGGTTTGTTTTTGGTTTTGTATGTGCTAACTATATTTATATACTAACAAAGGAAAACATTATGCACATAATAAATTCACCAAAAAGTAGAGCTCAAAAGGTGATAAAAATATATATAATAGCAGTTCTAATATTTTCTCCTTTCTTCCTAGTTCTTGCATACCCCTAAAGGCACATGTTCCCAACTTCCAGGAAAGCTGACATATGTATGTATTTCCCTGAATGGCATTCACTTAGGCACAGAATTGGATCACTATACCAAAGTTTTACTTTTCTCAATTAAGAAAGCATGTGTGTTGAGCCTTTAATTCTAAAGAGATTGGCCTCCATGTGTTTCTGGAATGACATAGCAGAGGAGGTAATGTTGTTGTTGTTGTTGTTGTTTGACGTCGAGTCGGCCCCGACTCATAGCAACCTCTCCTTGGGTTTCCGAGGCAGTATCACTACGGAAGTAGGATTGCCCAACCTTCCTTCCGAGGAGTGGCTGGTGGGTTTGAACCGCCAGCCTTCTGGTGAGCAGTCAAGTGCCTTAGGCACTATGCTACCAGAGCTCCTAGAGGAGGTAATAGGAAGGCTAAAGGTCTTGAGCGTGCTTCAGTAGCTATACACATTGCTTCATAACAGTTATGAGGGCTCCAGAGTAAATTCTCTACTTCTATCCTCATTATTTTAAGAAGGAAAATACTACTCATTATATTTTAGGCAGAGAAATAAAATGGCAATATCCTGCATCACCACTGTCAGATTCAATTACTGTATGTTGTAAATCTTTACTTACAGTAGATTCAACATGAATTTCTCTGTCACATTGACTTGGAAATGTACAGTAATAGGTAATTTACAAAACTGACAAAAATTCTTCTGCAAATGCCAGGAATAAATGGAGATTTTCAGAAAGAAAAACAGGAATATTTCCTTGTGTAAATAATAGATAAAGAATGAAAAAAAACTAAATGAACATAATCCAGCAGTAATCCCCTTAGGGGACAATAAAACTCAAAAAGTCCAATTTGTGTAGCAAGATCCATTAGGCAGGAAGTTAGTAAGCCAGACACTGTCCTATGGCTCTGAAGGGAATAATTTAATGTTGGGGTTTGATGTTTCAAATAAAAAAAAACTACGGAAGGAAGAAATTTCAACATTTCATTATTTTGCATTAGTTCAGTATGAACATGCTTTCTCTTAGATAATTTCTTTAAACTTATAGTAGCACAGAAAGGACATTGCATATGTTACACAGCTACATTAGTCAAAAAAGCATTGCACACTGTGACCCTAAACACTTTTATTAAGCATTGCTTTGGCAGAGCTGAAGCTTTTGAGAGGTTTACATGTTGAAATACCTTTGGTTGTGTTGTAAGTTGGCTTGCCTTGTGAATTCTCACATTCTAATGCTTTAACCAGAAAGATGTCTAGTTGTGTTTTATTGACTATCCAAAAGCATTTGATTGTGTTGATCATAAATTATGGATAACATTGAGAAGAATGGGAATTCCAGAACACTTAATTGTACACAGGAGGAACCTGTACATAGATCAGGAGGTTGCAGTTTAGACAGAACAAGGGGATAATTCGTGGTTTAAAATCAGAAAGGGATTGTGTCAGAGTTATATGCTTTCATCATTTCACTTATTCAGTCTGTATGCTGAGCAAATAATCTAAGAAGCTGGACTACATGAAGAAGAATGTGGCACTGGGATTGGAGGAAGAATCATTAACAACTTGTGATATGCAGATGACACAGTTTTGCTTACTGAAAGTGAGAACAACTTGAAGCACTTACTGATAAAGATTGAAGACTAGAGTCTGCAATATGGATTATATCTTTATATGATAAAGAAAAGAAATATCCTCACACCTGGACCAATAAGCAGCATTAAAATAAATGGAGAAAAGACTGAAGTTGTCAGAGACTTCGTATTACTTGTTTCTACAATCAACACTGATGGAAACAGCAGTCAAGACATCAGAGGAAGTAATTCACTGGGCAAATCAGCTGCAAATGACCTCTTTAAAGTGTTGAAGAGGAAAGATGTCTCCTTGAAGACTAAGGTGTACCTAACCCAATGGTTACCCTATGGGCAGCAGGACGGGAGAGCAGGAGAAAGGGGATTAAAAGCCAGGAACCAGGACAGAGGAGCAGTCAGCCGCAGGGATCCAGGTGAGGAGAGAGAACCCAGGCATGCCCAAAGCAGCAGGACAGGAGAGCGGGAGAAAGGGGATTAAAAGGCCCAGGAATCTGGACAGAGGTGCAGTCAGCCGCAGGGACCCAGGTAAGTATGGTACAAGAGGTTTCCAACAGAGAGACAAACTTGTCTGTCAGTTTGCCCTACTGTGGTGACGTGTTGATATAAGTTTTGAGGCTGAGCCACTGGTGTTTCAAACCCAGTGGGTTACACATGGTGGACAGGTATAGCCCAACTTAAAGACTGAGACAGACTAGGGAGAAGGAAGAGACCATCCACTTCTCAAAGAATTGGCCAGGGAAAACCTTATGAATAGCAAAGAAACACTGTTTGGTTCATTACCGCACAACTTTATGAATAGTCCGATTAGGTTAGAAGGCTCTCAAAATGGGACTGGGAAAGAGCTGCATCATCTGAGTAACCCCAGCCTTACTCCTATGGATAAGGTAAAGCTTTCAGGACCTCCATTTGCTGATGTGGCACCACTCAAATTGAAGAGAAACAGTTGCAGAAATCCATTAGTCATTGGAACATGGAAAGTTTGGAGTATGAATGTAGGATAATTGAAAGTTGTCAAAAATGAAATGGAATGCATAAAGATTGATATCCTTGGCATTAGTGAGCTGAAATAGACTGGTTTTGGCCATTTTGAATCAGATAAACATATGATCTACTATGACGGGAATGACAGTTTGAAGAGGAATGGCATGGCATTCATCATCACAAAGGATGTTTCAAGATATGTCCTGAAATACAATGCTGTCAGTGATAGGATACTACCCATATGCCTACAAGGAAGACCCATTAATATGAATATTATTCAAATTTATGCACCAACCACCAAAGCCAAAGATGAGGAAATTGAAGATTTTTATCAACTTCTGCAGTCTGAAATTGACCAAA
>NW_006922055.1:1344172-1352902 GCF_000298275.1 Orycteropus afer afer | reverse complement strand
TGATTGTACTCATGAGGAACCTGTACCTTGACCAGGAGGCTGTCATTTGAATGGAACAAGGGGACACTACATGGTTTAAAATCAAGAAGGGAGTGTGTCAGGGTTGTACCTTTTCCCCACACTTATTCAATCTGTATGCTGAGCAAATAATCTGAGAAGCTGGCCTATATGAAGAAAAACATGGCATCAGGATTAGAGGAAGAATCATTAACAACCTGAGATATGCAGATTATACAATGTTGCTTGCTGAAAATGAGGATGACTTGAGGTACTTACTAATGAAGGATGAAGAATACAGTCTGCAGTATGGATGACGTCTCAATATAAAGAAAACAAAAATCCTCACAACTGGACCAAGGAGCAACATCACAATAAATGGAGAGGAGATTGAGGTTGTTCAGGAATTCACATTGCTTGGTTCTACAATTGATGCCAATGGAAGCAGCAGTCATACGATGTGTAGCATTGGAAAGGTCAACCATGAAGGAACTGTTTCAAGTGCTGAGGGGCAAGGATGTCTCCTTGAGGACTAAGGTTATCCTCACACAAGTCATGATATTTCCAATTGCCTCGTATGCATGTGAGAACTGGACAATGAATAAGGAAGACTGAAAAAGAGTTGATGCTTTTGAGTTGTGGTGCTGGCGAAGAATACTGAAAGTACCATGGACTGCTAAAAGAACTAACAGATCTGTCCTAGAGGAAGTACACCCAAAATGCTCCTTGGAAGCAAGAATGGCCAGACTTCGTCTCACCTATTGTGGTCATGTTGTCAGAAGAGACCATTCCCTGGAGAAGGGTGTCATGCTTGGTAGGGTAGAGGGTTGACAAAAGAGGGGGAGGCCTTCAATGCGATGGATTGACATGGTGGTTGCGATGATGAGCTCAATCATAGCAAGGATCATGCAGTTGGCGTGGGATTGGGCAGTGTTTTGTTTTGCTGTGCAAGGGGTCGCTATGAGTCAGAGACAACACAACGGCACCTAACAACAACAACAACAACCCAAGTTATGGTATTGTCAATTGCCTCGTAAGCATGTGTGAGCTGGACAATGAATAAGGAAGACCAAAGAAGAGTTGATGTTTTTGAATTGTGATGTTGGCAAGGAATGCTAAAAGTACCATGGACTACTAAAAGAACTAGCAAATCTGTCCTGGAAGAGTGCAGCTGGAAATCTCCTTGAAAAGGAGAATGATCAGACTTCATCTGAAGTTTTGGCATGTTGTAAGAAGGAACCATTATCTGGAGAAGGATACCATGTTTGTTAAAATGGAGGGTCCACGGAAGAGGCAAAGCTCCTCAACAAGATGGATTGACAGTAGCTGCAAGGATGGATCAGATAAAGTGGAGATCTTTGGGCTGGCACAGGACCAGGCAGTGTTCTATTCTGTTGTGCGTAGAGTCTGTATGAGTCTGAGACAACTCAATAGCACTTAACAACAACAACAGTGCTTTCAGCTCTTTATTTTCATTTCATAGGTAACTATTTTCCTTGCAGGTGATTATCTTGTTGAGAAATATATTTTTAAATGGTTTAAGAATAAAAACTAAGCCAAACCCACTGCCTTCAGGTCTATTCTGACTCATAGCGACTCCATTGGCTTTCTAAGGTGGTATATCTATACAGAAGTAGATTGTGCCATCTTCTTTCCATAGAGTGGCTGGGGGGCTTGAACTGCCAACCTTATGGTTAGCAGTCGAATACCTTAGGCACTGCTCCATGAGAGCTTCTTTTAGTTTAAGAAATGATGAGAAAAATCATAAATTATAATCAGGATAACATTCAATTAATGGTGTTTAAACAGTAGATAGGAGCTCTGGTATTATAGTGCCTAAGACATTTGTCTGCTAACCAGAAGGCTGGAGGTTCAAATCGACGAGCCACTCCTCAGAAGGAAGATTGGGCAATCTATTTCTGTAGTGATACTGCCTCGGAAATTCAAGGAAGGGTCGCTATGAGTTGGATCTGACTTGATGACAGTGAGTTTGGTTTTCAGTTTTAAACAGTAGATAGTGTTTATTCACACATTTCTATTTCCTACAACAAAAAATAATTAAGAGTTTAAATATTTATTCTTCCTGCACTGGATCATTCAGATAACTTTTCCCAAGCATTCATAATCCTATGTGGTAATTTTTTCTGACTGGTTTATTCAGGGCTTGCAACTATTTTTCTTCGTGTGAGTCCCTCTGTGTTATGATTTCAACATTTTGTTCTTTGTATTGAAATTGAAACTCATAAAATATTCTGAATTGCTCTTTACATGATGATTATAAATTTACATTGATGTTTTGTGACCAAATTCATATGTGATGCGGTTGGTAGGACCATTGAACTGAAAGAAGTCCATAAACGTAGGGGATGATAAATGTGCAAATTTGTTCTCAGAACAGCATAAAGAGTAACTGATTTCACCACCTGACAGAGTGCTTAGATGATGCAAAATACTTTGTTCTGCCACTGCCATCTACAATAGTGCTTATCCCTCAGATTTTGTTTTTTCATAGTACATTTGGGCTGGCTGATTTTTTTAGATAAATTGATCTAAATGAACACAATATATTAAAAAGATCCATTTTTTACCTTTTACAAGTGATTTTCAACATGTCAGTTTTTATAGTTATGCTTATAAATGTCATCCAGGTTTCCAAAATGATGTATGCAAATAAGATGGAGCTTATTTGGATATGACCAAATAATAATAATAATAATAATAATAATAATAATAATAAAGCATACCTCTTTTACTTCACTGTACTTTCCTTCAAGAAATGCTGTTGGCAGGAGAGATATATGTAAAATTACATATACACATTTTGTGCAAAATATTTGAATTACTTAAATAATTCAGCATAAGAGTTTTTTGAGTGCATATATATGTGTGTATTTGTACTTCATTATGTATCTATAGCTTGGGAAAATTCTTGGATGACCCTAATGGACAAATAAGGAATATTGGTGTTTAGCATATCAGTTGTTTTATGAAAAGTATGTATTTGCTATGTGTTTCAGGGTACTAGAACATAGATTGTAATAAACAATTTTGCAAATATAATTTACAACTATCTTTAAAGAAAAAGTTTGTGGAGCTATATGTCCTATTGAACATACACATCTATCTTCTTTCTACCTTGATCCCAAATAGATGTTAAAAAGTTAAAAAATGTAAAATTAATTCCAGATAAATGACTACTGGAAGGCAAGAACCCGAATGCCATCTACACCAAAAGTTTGAGAAATCTCCAAAAATTGACAAAGTAGCTAGTGTCAGATCTTTAGAGAAAAAAAGATCTAAGACAAATTGAACTCATAGCACAGATAGATATGTAAGACTGCTCCAAAGGCAGGGACATTGATGAAAGGCTCCAATAAGAGTCAATATAGGAAAGGATTAACAAGGGCATAGACATTCCTGTACACATTGAAGAAGGACATTCAAACTGGATAATAGAGGTTAGACTTTCCCTTTCTCCCAATTGTGCTAAGGAGAAGGTGACAACAGTTTTCCCAGAGGCTAAATTCAACAATGTAGGTGACAGGTTATTAAGAACACAAAAGGCCATAGAATATTTACCTAACATTGAGCTCACCAAATCAATGGGTAGCATACCTTGCTCATTGCCCATATTCATGAAAAATGAGCCCTTGTATTCAGAATAGGCATTCACAAGGAGCTAACAGAGATTTGTAGACAAAAATGAGCATATGAGAAAAACAAGTTCTTCAAAGAGATGCATCAGAACTTTCATCTGCCAAGATGGAGTACTCTCATACCTCTCAGGTTCTTCCCCATGTTTTTGTTGTTGTTAGGTGCCATCGAGTCATTTCCGACTCATACTGACCTTATGCACAGCAGAATGAAATACTACAAGATTCCACGCCAGCTCCACGATCCTTGCTATACTTGGGCCCATAGTCCTAGCAACCATGTCAATCCATCTTGTTGAAGGCCTTCCCCTCTTTTGTCAACCCTCCACCTTACCAAGCATGACATCCTTCTCCAGGGAATGGTTCCTTCTGACAACATGACCAAACTAGGTGAGATGATGTCTGGCCATTCTCACTTTCAAGGAGTATTTCGGCTGCACTTCCTACAGGACAGACTTGATAGTTGTTCTAGCAGTCCATGGTACTTTCGGTATTCTTCGCCAGCACCACAACTCAAAAGCATCAATTCTTCTTCAGTCTTCCTTATTCATTGTTCTGCTCTCACATGCGTATGAGGTGATTGAAAATATCATGACTTGTGTCAGGCACACCTTAGTCCTCAAGGAGACATCCTTGCTTCTCAGCATTTGAAAAAGGTCCTTTGCAGCCAACCTGCCCAGTGCTATACATTATCTAATGCTTCCATTGGCATTGATTGTAGAACCAAGCAATGTGAATTCCTTGACAACCTCAAACTTTCCTCCATTTATTGTGATACTGCTTATAGGTCCAGTTGTGAGGATTTTGTTTTCTTTAATTGAGATGTAATCCATGCTGCAGACTGCAGTTTTCAATCTTCATCAGTAAGTGCATCAAGTCATCCTTACTTTCAGCAAGCAAAGTTGTGTTGTCAGTGTATCGCAGATTGTTAATGATTCCTCCTCCGATCTTGATGCTATGTTCTTTTTCATATAGTCCAGCTTCTTGGATTATTTGCTCAGCATATAGTATAAGTATGGGGAAAGGATACAACCCTGACACACTCCCTTCTTGATTTTAAACTATGCAGTGTCCCCTTGTTCTGTTTGAATGACAGTCTCCTGGTCAATGTACAGATTCCTCATGAGTACAAGTAAGTGTTCTGGAATTCCCATTGTTCTCAATGTTATCCACAATTTGTTCTGATCCACAGAATCAAATGCTTTTGCATAGTCAATAAAACACAAGTAAACATCTTTCTGGTATTCTTTGCCTTGAGCCAAGATCCATCTGACAGCAGCTATGATATACCTTGTTCCACATCCTCTTCTGAATTCAGCCTGCACCTCTGGAAGTTCTCTGTCAATATACTGCTGCAACCGTTTTTGAATTATCTTCAGTAACATCTTACTTGTGTGCAATATTAATGATATTGTTTGATAATTTCTGCATTCTGTGGGATCACCTTTCTTTGGAATGGGTACAAATAAGGATCTCTTCCAGTCAGTTGGTCAGGTCTCTGTCTTCCAAATCTCTTGGCAGAGATAGCCAAGTGAGTGCATCCAGTGGGGCATCCATTTGTTGAAATATCTCAATGGGTATTCTTTCAATTCCTGGAGCCTTGTTCTCCACCAGTTCTGTCATTGTAGCTTCAACTTTCTCTGTCAATACCATTAGTTATTCATCATATGCCACGTCCTGAAATGGATGAAGATCTACCAGTTCTTTTTGATACAGTGACTCTGCGTATTCCTTTAAGCTTCTTTTGAGGTTTCCTGCATCATTCAATATTTTGCCCATAGAATCTTTCAATGTTGCAACTCAAGGCTTAAATATTTTCCTCAGCTCTTTCAGCTTGAGAAATGCTCAGCATGTTCTTCCCTTTTGGTTTTCTAACTCCAAGTATTTGCACATTTCATGATAGTAATTGGCTTTGTCTGCTTGAGCTGTTCTTTGAAATCTTCAGTTCAGCTCTCTTTTCTGGTCATTTCTTCCATTTGCTTTAGCTATTCTCCACTCAAGGGCAAGTTTCAGAGTCTCTTCTGTCATCCATTTTGGTCTTCTCTTCTTTTCTCATCTTTTTAGTGACTTCTTGCTTTCTTCATGGATGATGTTCTTGATGTCATCACATAATTCTTCTGGTTTTTGGTCATTGATGTTCAATGCATCAAATCTATTCTTTAGATGGTCTCTAAATTCAGGAGGGACATACTCAAGATTATATTTTGTCTCTCATGGACTTCTCTTCAACTTCAATTTGAACTTACATATGAGCAGTTGATGGTCTGCTCCACAATCAGCTCTTTGCCTGGTTTTGACTGAAGATACTGAGCTTTTCCATCACCTCTTGCCATAGATGTAGTCAATATGATTTCTCCGTGTTCCATTTGGTGAAGTCCATGTGTACAGCCACCATTTTGTGTTGTTGAAAAAATGTATTTTCAATGAATAAGTTGTTGGTCTTGTAAAATTCTGCCATGTGATTTTCAGCATTATTTCTGTCACCAAGCCAAATATTCCAATTACCGGAGATTCTTCATTTCCAACTTTTGCATTCCAGTCACCAGTGATAATGAACACATCCTGATTGCATGTTCAATCAATTTCAGACTGCAGAAGTTGATAAAAATCTTCAATTTCTTCATCTTTGGTTTTGGTGGTTGGTGCATAAATTTGCATAATAATTGTATTAACTGGTCTTTCTTGTAGCCATATGGATATTATCCTATCACTGACAGCATTGTACTTCAGGACAGATTTTGAAACATCCTTTGTGATGATGAATTCCATGCCACTCCTCTTCAAATTGTTATTCCTGACGTAGTATATCATATGGTTGTCTGATTCAAAATGGTCAAAACCAGTCCATTTCAGCTCACTAATGTCTAGGATATCAATCTTGATGTGTTCCATTTCACTTTGACAACTTCCAATTTTCCTAGATTCATACTTCATACATTCTATGTTCTGATTGTTAATGGATGTTTGCGGCTATTTCTCCTCAATTAAGTCATGCCACATCAGCAAATGGTGGTCTCAAAAGTTTTGCCTTATCCATATGAGTAAGGCTGGTTTTACTCTGATGATGCAGCTCTTTCTCAGTTGTATTTTGAGAGTCTTCTAACCTAAGTGGTTTATCCTCCTGCTCTGTATTGGATAATGTGTCTGGTCTATTCAAAAAGTTGCATAATAGTATATCAGACAGTGCTTCTCTGATATTTTTAAGGTTTTCCCTGGTCAATTGTTTGAGAAGTAGATGATTTCTTCCTTCTTCCTAGTCTGTCTCAGTCTGCAAGGTTTGCTGAAACATGCACACCATGTGCACCCCATGGGTTTTGAAATACAGGTGACACAGCCTCAAGCCTCACAGCAACATGTCACCACAGTAGGACAAACTGACAGACAATTTTGTCTCTCCTAGCTGTTTGAAATGTCTCCAACTTCCCCTTACCTGGATCCCTGCCGGTGCCTCCTCGCTTTGTCCTGGCCTGGCCCCCCTAGGGTTTTTCTCTCTTTTCCCCTGCTTTCCTGCCTTGCCGTTTGTGGGGCATGACCTGTGTTCCCTCCCTTCACCTAGATCCCTGCTGCTGCTTCCTCACTCTGTCCCAGCCTGGCCTCCCTGGTGTTTTTCTCTCCTTTCCCCAAAGTACCCACCTTGCCGCTTGTGGGGCATGACCTGGGTTCCCTCCCCTCACCTGGATCACTGTCACTGACTCCTCACTCTGTCCTGGTCTCCATACAACTGAAAAAAAGAAGATATACCACAACAAATAGGCATAAGAATCTCTGAAATGTTGTAAGAAGAAGGTAGGCTTCCTAGGGACCTTGGTGACTACAACAGGGGAGAGTTTCCTGGGCTTTCTTATTGTCTCTTATAAATATATATATCCTGTATAGCATTTCAGAAATTTTTAACCCATCAACAGGAACAAAGCGTTAGTCTAAGTAGTTCCACTCAACCGAAATATCTGGGCAAGGGTGATCTAGCCATAGAAAGCCTCTCTTGGCAATATTTTTCCTCTTCCAAACATCATTGTAAATCCTTCCCTCCAACCACTGCATGGTTTTGGCAAGATGAACAGGAATTTGACCTTCTATACTCTCATTCCAACACCCTAGTGGAAGCAGATGATGCTTCAATTCCCAGGATGGGCGATGTTGCTGGGTTCAAGTGAGGAGTTAAACTTCCATTCTCTCTGGCAGAACTTGAAGGCTATCTAATTCTCTGTCAGCTCTGCTGACAGAGGGAGCTTATCTGCCATTCCTTTGCATAGCAAAAGCAGACAGTGTTTTGATTCTCCCACCAGGATAATTTAAGTGAGGTCTAATGGAAATTGAAGCCCTCATATCTATTAAGAAGCAATAAGACTTAACCAGATGGTGTGATGTGGGCCAGATTAGCACTCTTGCCTCTTCCATTGCCCAGGACCCCAATCCTGACATTAAGAAAGAAGAATAGGGTTGTATTGGGTGAAGTAGACAAATCTCCTCCTCCCCCCTGCAATGACATCAACAGGGCTTAGTTAGGAGCTGAAATTCTATCTCCACACTGCAGCAACAAAGTGGTTTGAGTCACTTCTACACTTTCTCCTTTTCTGATGGAAGCATGACCCAATAGCAAAATGAACCTACACCCCTAAAGAAGGCAATTAACTGAATGGATCAATATTCTACTTTTACCATTAATTTGCCACTGGGGCTGAGAAAAGAGTTGAATCTTCACCTAAACCATCTGCAATGAGGTAGTTTGAGTCAGTGCCTTATTTTTTGAGGATGATGTCTGCAAGGCCTAGCAGGAATCTGAGTATACAGACAAAACTGACTCTCATATTACACCTCAAAAGGGGTCTACCTGAAAAACAAGAAAAGAAAAAGGATCTTATATTACAATATAGTGTCCAAAATGTCTATGGTATAAAAATAAGAAAACTGGTCATGCCAAGAAGAAATAAAATTACAATATAGTTGAGAAAAGACAATAAATATATGCCAACATTAAAGTGAGTTGTTGTTGTTGTTAAGTGCCGTCGAGTCGTTTCTGACTCATAGCGACCCCATGCACAGCAGAACGAAACACTGCCCGATCCCGCGCCAGCCCCAC
>NW_006922055.1:1320518-1342892 GCF_000298275.1 Orycteropus afer afer | reverse complement strand
CGTTCCTTCTGAGGAGTGGCTGGTGGGTTTGAACCACCAGCCTTCTGGTTAGCAGTCAAGTGCCTTAGGCACTATGCTACCAGAGCTCCTAAAGTGAGTGCCATACGTATATATATTTGTGGATATATTCCCATTCACCTTCTCTCATTTGTTCAGCTTGCATTTCTACCTATGTATCTACTGTTATTGCAGGTTTTTGTACATAATAATATTTACATTTGTTATCTTTTATTCTCATGCAACTCTCAACATCTTCCTTTGCATTGGTCATGTTGTGCTGACCTCCTTCTTACTACATATCACCTTTCACCTCATCCAGGTTAATAAAATGCCCCAACTATTGTGGAAAACAATATAATGCTTCCTTAAAATTTTAGAAACAGAAATACCATATCATGCTGCAATCTCACTACCAGGTAGATTGCCCAGTCTTCCTTTCCTGGAGTGGCTGGTGAGTTTGAACCATCAATCTTCTGGTTACCAGTCAAATGCCTGAGGCACTACACCACCATAGCTGCTTACCAGGTATATATCCTAGAGAAATAAGAGCCATGATGTGAATAGATTTATGCACACCCATATTGATCACAGCATTACTCACAATAGGAAATAGATGGAAACGAACTAAGTGCTCATCAATAGATAAATGGATAAACAAATTATATGCACAATGGAATACTATGCAACATTAAAGAATAATGAAGAATGCTCTACACCTCATACCATGGATAACCCTGGAGGACATTATGTGAAGTGAAACAAATTACTCACAAAAAGACAAATATTTTATGAACTACTATTATAAAATGCCAAGAAACATTTGATGGGAAAAGAAGAAAACAATCACTAACTAGACAGTGTTGTTGTTGTTGTTGTTGTTAGGTGCCATTGAGTCATTTCTGACTCATAGCAACCCCATGCACAGCAGAATGAAACACCACCCAATCCTGAGCCAGCTCCACGATCCTTGCTATATGTGAGCCCATCGTCACAGCCACTGTGTCAATCCATTTTGTTGAAGGTCTTCCCCTCATTGACCCTCTACCTTAACAAGCGTGATATCCTTCTCCAGGGAACGGTCCCTTCTGACAACATGACCAAAGTAGTTGAGACGAAGTCTGGCCATTCTCGCTTCCAAGGAGCATTCTGGCTGCACTTCCTCCAGGACAGATCTGTTAGTTCTTTTAGCAGTCCATGGTACATCCAGCATTCTGCAACAGCACCACAACTCAAAAGCATCAATTCTTCTTCAGTCTTCCTTATTCATTGTCTAGCTCTCGCATGCATACGAGGTGATTGGAAATATCATGGCTTGTGTCAGGCACACCTTAGTCCTCAAGGAGACATCCTTGCTCCTCAGCACTTGAAAGAGTTCCTTCACGGCTGACTTGCCCAGTGCTATGTGTCCTCTAATGTCCTGATTGCTGCTTCCATTGGCATCGATTGTAGAATCAAGCAATGTAAATTCCTTGACAACCTCAATCTTTTCTCCATTTATCATGATGCTGCTTACTGGTCCAGTTGTGAGGATTTTTGTTTTCTTTATATTGAAATCTAAACCATACAGTAGACTATATTCTTCAATCTTCTTCAGTAAGTGCCTCAAGTCATCCACACTTTCAGCAAGCAAAGTTGTGTTGTCAGCGTATCTCACGTTGTTAATGATTCTTCCTCCAATCCTGATGCCACGTTTTTCTTCATAAAGTCCAGCTTCTCAGATTATTTGCTCAGCATATTGATTGAATAACTATGGGGAAAGGATACAACCCTGACACCCTCTCTTCTTGATTTTAAACTATGTAGTGTCCCCTTGTTCTGTTTGAATAACAGCCTCCTGGTCAATGTACAGATTCTTCATGAGTACAATCAAATGTTCAGGAATTCCCATTCTTCTCAATGTTATTCATAATTTCTCATGATCCACACAAACAAATGCCTTTGCATAGTCAATAGAATACAAGTAAACACCTTTCTGGTGTTCTCTGCCTAGAGCCAAGATCCATCTGACAGCAGCTATGACATTCCTTGTTCCATGTCCTCTTCTGAATCCGGCTTGAACCTCTGGAAATTCTCTGTCAATATACTGCCGCAACCATTTTGGGATTATCTTCAGTAAGATTTTATATGAATGCCATATTTATGATATTGTTTGATATTTCCATATTCTGTGGTATCACCTTTCTTTGGAATGGGTACAAATATAGATCTCTTCCAGTCAGTTGGCCAGGTAGCTGTCTTCCAAATCTCTTGGCATGACCGAGTGGGTGCCTCCAGTAGGGTATCTGTTTGTTGAATTATCTCAACGGGTATTCTGTCAATTCCTGGAGTCTTGTCCTTTGCCAATTCCTTCACTGTAGCTTCAACTTCTTCCTTCAATACCATTGGTTCTAGATCATATGTGACCTCCTAAAATGGATGAAGATCTACCAGTTTTTTTTGGTACAGTGACTCTGTGTATTCTTTCCATCTTTTTTTGATGTTTCCTACATTATTCAATATTTTGCCCATAGAATCTTTCGATATTGCAACTTATGGCTTAATTTTTTCCCTCAATTCTTTCAACTTGAGAAATGCTCAGCATGTTCTTCCCTTTTGGTTTTCTAACTCCAAGTCTTTGCACATTTCATTATAGTAATTGGTTTTGTCTGCTTGAGCTGTCCTTTGAAATCTTCAGTTCAGCTCTTTAATCTGGTCATTTCTTCCATTTGCTTTAGCTACTCTCTACTCAAGGGCAAGTTCCAGAGTCTCTTCAATCATCCATTTTGGTCTTCTCTTTTCTCATCTTTTTAGTGATGTCTTACTTTCTTCATGGATGATGTTCTTAATGTCATCCCACAATTTTGGAGTTTGGTCATTGGTGTTCAATGCATCAAATCTATTCTTTAGATGGTCTCTAAATTCAGGAGGGATATGTTCAAGATCATATTTTGGCTCTCATGTACTTGTTTTAATTGTCTTTAACTTCAAGTTGAACTTGCATATGAACAGTTGATGATCTGTTCCACAATCAGCTCCTAGCCTGGTTTTGGCTGAAGATATTGAGATTTTCCATTGCCTCTTGCCACAGATGTAGTCATTGATTCCTGTGTGTTTCATCTGGCAAAGTCCAGGTGTACAGCCACCATTTGTATTGTTGAAAAATGGTATTTGCAATAACTAAGTCGTTGGTCTTGCAAAATTCTACCATACAAGTTCCAGCATTATTTCTGTCACCAAGGCCAAATTTTCCAATTACTGGTGATTCTTCTTTGCTTCGACGTTTGCATTCCAGTCACCAGTGATAATGAACACATCCTGAGTGCATGTTTGGTCAATTTCAGACTGCGGAAGTTGATAAAAATCTTAAATTTCCTCATCTTTGGCTTTGGTGGTTGGTGCACAAATTTGAATAATAGTCATATTAACAGGTCTTCCTTGTAGACATATGGGTAGTATCCAATCACTGACAGCATTGTACTTCAGGACATATCTTGAAACATCCTTTGTTATGATGAATGCCATGCCATTCCTCTTTAAACTGTCATTCCCGTCATAGTAGATCATATGTTTGTCTGATTCAAAATGGCCAAAACCAGTCCATTTCAGCTCACTAATGCCTAGGATATCAATCTTTATGTGTTCCATTTCATTTTTCACAACTTCCAATTTTCCTAGATTCATACTTCATACATTGCATGTTGCAATTATTGATGGATGTTTGCAGCTGTTTCTCCTCAATTTGAGTGGTGCCATGTCAGCAAATGGAGGTCTCAAAAGCTTTACTTTGTTCATATGAGTAAGGCTGGTTTTACTCTGATGATGCAGCTCTTTCCCAGTCCTATTTTGAGAGCCTTCTAACCTAAGTGACTATCCTCCTTCTCTGTATTGGACAGTGTTTCCAGATCATTCATAAAGTTGCTCAGTAATGTATCAAACAGTGTTTCTCTGCTATTCATAAAGTTTTCCCTGGCCAATTCTTTGAGAAGTGGATGGCCTCTTCCTTCTTAGTCTATCGTTGTCTGCAAGCTGTGCTGATACCTGTGCACCATGGGCACCCTACTGGCTTTGAAACACTGGTAGCACAGCCTCAAGACTCACAGCAATGTGTCACCACAATAGGACAAACTAACAGACAAGTTTGTCTCCCTTAGCTGTTGGAAAACTCCCCAACCTCCCCTTTTCTGGATTCCTATTGCTGCCTCCTTGCTCTGTCTAGACAGAGTAGACTATAGAGAGTAGGCATAATGTTTTTCAAGGGCTGAAAGTAAACAATAAATAAATAAAATAAAAATTGTCCACACAAAATTCTATATCCAGTAAAAATATCCTTCAGAAGTGAAGGGGAAATAAAGACATTATTAGGTGAAAAAAATCTAAGATAATTTGTCACAGGCATATTTAACCTTTAAAGAACCTTTTAAGATGTTAACCGAAGTTTTCTACACAGAAAGGATATGGTAATAAGTATAAAGTTAGTAAAATAAATAAGAACATTGGAAAATATGAAAATAGAGGTAAAAGTAACAGACTTTTATTTGTCATGAGTTTCTTAAATCATATTTAATGGGGTTAAAGAAAGTATTATAACACCATCAGATGTCATGTTAAATATATAGAAAGGAAATATTTAATACAATTATATTAAAATAATAAGAAGGGTTAAAGAATCTAAATGGTAAAATAGTTCCTACATATCACTCAACATGGTAAATATGGATACCAATACACTGTGAAAACTTACATGTGTATATTGTAATACCTAGAGCAAAGATAAAAATTATATCAAGAAATAACAAAAACACCATAAATAATTCAAGATGGAATTCTAAAACTGTTCAAATATTTCACAGGGAAAAAAGAAAAGAAAGAAATCAGAAGCAGAGGGGAAAAAAACCGGAGATCAATTATAAATGGCAGACTTTAGCCCAAACATATCAATTATTACCTTAAATGTAAATGGTTTAAACACCCCAAAAAAGGATAGAAATTACTGGAATAGTTAAACAGACATAATCCAACAATATGCAGTTTATAGAAAACTCACTTTAAATATAATATACGTTGAAAGTAAAAGGATGGAAAAGGATATACCAATCAAACATGACTGACATGGTGGCTTGCAGAGATGGGCTCAGGTATAGTAGGGATCGTGAGACTGGCACAGGACCAAGTGGTGTTTCATTCTGCTGTACATAAAGTCACTATGAATCAGAGATTATTCAATATCACATAACAACAGCAACATAAAGAAAATTAAAATTTTGTATAAACTTAACAAAATGTACATAGTATCTGAATGTTGAAAACTATAAAATGCTGATGAAAGAACTCAAACTGAGGGAAATACATAGCATGTCCATAGATAGACCTCAACACAATAAACACATCAGGTATCCTCATATCGACCTATAGTTTGATGGCAATTTCTATCAAAATATGAGTGTTCTGGTTACCTAGTGCCACTCTGACAGAAATACACCACAAATGGGATGGCCTTATAAATGGGAGTTTAGTTTTACAGTTTGGAGGTTTTAAGTCCAAGTTAAAAGTGCCAGGATCTAGGAGCTGGGTGAAAGCCCCTCAACTTTGGGGTCCAGCTCTGCCTCCTGCTCCCAGCAGCTAGAGGAGTTTCTTCACTCAGACAGCTTCTGGCTGCTGAAGCTGAGAAGCCCCAAGGTTGACAAGTAAATATGCACAGTCCCGATGTTACCAAACCACACGGCAGGCCATTAACTTAAGTCCATTGTAAGTCCCAAGGTCGGAAGAGCATAGCACACTGCTAAGCAATGACAGGGCTACATACAGGGTCCAAGCGTGCCATAGGCCAAAGACCATTCCCAAGACTTCTCCTTGTATACAGGAAGCAGACCACATCTCAAATGCAGCTACTCAGCTGCTTGTGGTAGATCCCACCATGGAACTGACTGCCAGTCTCATCATGAGGACTAACTAGCACCAGCTGCCCAGCCACTCAATCAGGCCCAGCCAAGTTGACACACATACATAACTACCACAACGAGTAAGTTTTTTTTTTTAATGTATACACATAGGTCAATTCATTTTGCAATAATTTGAAAAGGCATAAGCCTTACAATAAATAAAATATTTCTTACAAAAGTGGAGTGAACTGGAAGAAATCACTCTCCTTGTTGTCAATGTCTGTTAAATAACCAAGATGGTGCAGTATTGGTGGAGGTATAGACATTCAAATTAATGGAACAGAATAGTGATCCAAGGAATAGACACACAAAAATATCTTCAATACATGTATTGCAAAGGTGCAGAAGCAATTCAGTTGACAAAGCAGAGCTTTCACAACAAATGGTGTTGAAATAATTGGACTTTCATCAGGATGATAAAAGGAAGCTCAATCTAAATTTCACATCTTATAATAGAAAACTAACACAAAATGGAACATGGATTTATATGTGTGACAAAAATATAAAACTATTAAGGAAAAAATTGCACAAAATCTTCAAAATTTAGGGCTTGGCAAAGAGATCTTAGAATTGATACCAAGAACATAATTTATAAAAGAAATTGGTAAACTAGATCTCATGAAAATTAAAAACTGTGGCTCTGCCAAAGATTCTGTAAACAAGATGAGAGAATATATTTTCAAACAATATTTCCAACAATATATGAATCTAGGAAAATTGAAATTATCAAAAATGAAATGGAATAAGTAAGATCGATATCCTAGGCATTAGTGATCTGAAATAGACTGGTATGGCCATTTTGAATCAGACAATCATATGATCTACTATGCCGGGGATGACAAATTGAAGAAGAATAGCATCACATTCACCTTCAAAGAGAATGTTTCAAGATCCACCCTGAAGTACAATGCTGTCAGTGATAGGATAATATCCATATGCCTACAAGGAAGACCAGTTGATACTACTATTATTCAAATTTACACACCAACCACCAAAGCCAAAGATGAGGAAACTGAAGAATTTTACCAACTTCTGCAGTCTGAAATTGACCAACATTTTTTTCAACAACATAAATGGCAGCTCAACACATGGACCTCACCAGATAGCATACAAAGGAATCAGATCAACTACATCTGTGGAAAGAGGTGATGGAGAAGCTCAACATCTTTTGTAAAAACAAGGCCAGGAGCTGACTGTGGAACAGACCATCAATTAATTGCTCATACACAAGTTCACAATGAAACTGAAGTAAATTCAAACAAATCCATGAGGGCCAAAATCTGACCTTGATTATATCTCACCTGAATTTAAGGAACATCTGAAGAATAGATTTGATGTGTAGAACATGAATGACCAAAAACTAGAAGAATTATGGGATGCCATCAAGAACATCATTCATGAAGAAAACAAAACATCATTCAAAAGACAGGAAAGGAAGAAAAAAACAAAATGGATGTCAGAAGAGGCTGTGAAACTTGCTCTTGAACAGAGAGTAGCTAAAATGAATAGAAGAAATGATTAAGCAAAACTGCTGAACAGATTTCAAAGGGCAAATCAAGAAGATAAAGTAAATATTATAATGAATTGTGCAAAGACCTGGAGGTACAAAACCAAGGGAACAACGGGTTCAGCATTTCTCAAGATGAAAGAACTGAAGAAAAAATTCAAGTCTGTAGTTGCAATATTGAAGGATTCTATGAGCAAAATATTGAAAGATGCACAAAATTCACTGTACCAAAAACACTTAGTTGATGGTCAGCCCTTTCAGGAGGTGCCATATGATCAAGAACAAAGGTATTGAAGGAAGAAGTCGAAGCTGCAATGAAGGAATTGACAAAAACAAGCCCCCAGGAATTAACAGAATACTCATTGGGATATTTCAACAAATGGATGCAGTGGTCAAGGTGCTTACTCATTTATGTCAAGAAATTTGGAAAACAGCTACCTGGCCAACTGACTGGAAGAGATCCATATCTGTACCCATAAACAAAGGTGATCCAACAGAATGTGGAAGTTATCAAACAATATCATTAATATCACATGCAAGTAAAATTTTGCTGAAGATAATTTAAAAACATTTTCAGCAGTATATTGACAGGACACTTCCAGAAATGCAAGCTGGATTTACAAGAGGATGTGGAATGAGGGATATCATTGCTTATGTCAGAAGGATCTTGGATGAAAGCAAAGAATACCAGAAAAATGACTACTTGTATTTTATTGACTATTCAAAGGCATTCAACTGTGTGTATTATAACAAATTATGGCTAACAGTATGAAGAACAAGAATTGCAAAACACTTAATTGTGCTCACGAGGAACCTGTACATAGAGCAAGAAGTTGTCATTCAAACAGAACAAGGCAAGACTGCACAGTTTAAAATCAGGAAGAGTGTGCATCAGGGTTGGATCCTTTCACCATACTTACTCAATTTGCTAAGCAAGTGATCCAAGAAGCTGGGCTATATGGAGAAGAATGTGGCATCAAGACTAGAGAAAGATTTATTAACAACCTGCAATATGCACATGACACAACCCTGCTTGCTGAAAGTGAAGTTGACTGCAAGCACATATTGAAGATCAAAGACTACACAGTCTTCAGTATTCATTAAACCTCAACGTACAGAAAATGATAATCTTCACAACTGGACCAATAAGTAGTATCACAATAAATGGAGAAAAGACTGAAGTTATCAGGAATTTCATTTTACTTGGATCTACAATCAACATCCACAGAAGCAGCAGCCCATAAATCAGATGCTGCATTACACTGGGAAAATATGCTGCAAAAGACCTTTTTAATGTGTTAAGAAGCAAAGATGTCACTTTGAAGACTAAGGTGTACACAACACAAGCCATGGTATTTTCAGTCTCCTCAGATGCATGTGAAAGCTGGACAATGAATAAAGAAGACTGAAGAAGAGTTGATGCCTTTGAATTGTGGTGTTGAAGAACACTGAAAACAACATGGACAGCCAGGAGAATGAACAAATCTGTCTTGCAATGGCAATTGGAATGCTCCTTAGAAGTGGAAATGGCTGGACTTTGTGTCACCTGCTTTGGTCATGTTGTCAGAAGGGACCAGGATATCATGGAGAAGGACATCATGATTGGTAAAGTAGAGAGTCAGCAAAAAAGGGGAAGACCCTCAATGAGATGGATTGACACAGTGGCTGCAATCATGGGCTCAAGTATAGGATTGTGGGGATGGTTCAGGACCAGGCAGTGTTTTGTTCTGTTGTGGGATAAGTATGAGTTGGAGCTAACTCGTTGGCACCTAACAACAACAACAACATATCTAACAAAGGTGAATTGTTGTGTACCTCTGAATAGATTCTGACACATAGCCACCACGTATGGCAGAGTAGAACTTCCCAACAGGGTTTCCAAGATTAGAAAGTTTATGGAAACAGATTGCCACATCTTTCTCTTGACAAGTGGGTAGTGAGTTCAAAGGGTTGGATGATGAGGTCTTAATATCTCTACCACTCTAGTTCCCTAACAACAAAGGTCTAATCATTAGAATATATAAAGGATTCTCAACACTCAATGGTTAAAACAAAACAAAACAAAAACTACACAATCTAATGAGAAAATGGACAAAATGCAAGAACTAATATTCCACTTAACAGGATATACAGATGGGAAACAGCATATGAAAATTCTGTCATTCATTAAGGATATAAATTGAAACCACAATGGTATTTCTACATACCTATCACAATAGGGCAGTACACTTCCCTCACAGAAAGAAAACCCTGACAACTAAATCTCCTACATTAGCAGAAGACTGGAGATTTAGTATTTGGAGATTTAATTTTTAGAGAAGTGCTTCTCAAACTCTAATGCACATTCAGATCATGTTACAGCAAAGATTCTGATTTCATAGATCTGGGTTGAGAATGGCCATTATTTATGTTTAATAAGCTCCCAGGTGACGTCCTTGCTGAAGGTCTGAGGATCACATTTTGAAAATCAAGGTTCAAGAATAGCGTTTCTCAAACTTGGCTGCACGTTGGAATCATTTGGGAAGCATTAAAAACTACTGATGCTTGAGTCCCACTCGTGAAATTTTGCTTAATTAGTTTTGTGTGTGGTCTTAGCATTTAGCTTTTTAAAACTTCCCAGATGATTGTAATATGCTGTCAAGATTAAGAACCATCAAACCAGAGAGACTCTGTCATGGGTTAAGGAGGGCATTCCATACTGAAAATGTAGAATAAGTAAAAGTTTATATACTGAAAAATCTCTTTTTCTAACTTAGCTTCCAGGTAGGAGATTATATGATTATTCTGTTGGTAAAACTTGCTCATATTAAAAGAAATGCAGATATTAACATTTTAGTCCCCACATGATCAGGCAACAAGTTCTTTCCATGCATACATGCAAATTAGTAAAGTGACAGATCAATCAAAGAATTAATCTTTAATTTGAAATTGTAATGAGTAAAAAAAGAATTCTTTTGAGAAATCTCTCAAATTATCTGTGAATGAACTTAATGAAAAATATGCAGAGGTTATAGAAAAAATTATAAAGCCTAAGACATCAAAGTTGAACCTAACTAAATAGAAAATCTTACTGAGTGGAATAATTCACCATGTTAAAGCTGAAATTCTCCCCAAAAATAACCTGTTAAATCATTTTTTTTTTCAACTAATCTCCAAAAAGATTTTTGGTGGAACTGGAAAAGTTGATCCTAAAATTTATTTAAATTATTCACAAAAGTAGCCAGTAATGTTTTCAAATAAATGAAAAATGTAGTCCCTTCAAATGGAAAAGCTCATGACTCATGGGCAATGTAAAGCAGAGTTTCCACTGGAGATGGTCAGTTTGTTTTCTGAGGTCTCTCAGAGGGGTAATGGTAATTACTAAGAAATGTGCACTTTTCTCTCCACAGTGTTGATTCTAAACCCATACACACTGGCACTGAAGGTAGGACAGCTCACGGGCAACCACCATCTTAACTCAGATCATGATGATTATACCTGAAGTCAGAATACTCTTTTCTTAATTTGTAATGAAAAAATCATACATATCTGAAGACATGCATTATTCTGGTTAGCTGGTTCCACTCTAACAGAACAGAATATGGTACCAGGAGTGGGGTGGAAGCCCCTCAAACTTGGGGGCCAGCTCTGCCTCCTGCTCCCGGCCCATTGGAGCTAGAGGCGTTTCTTCACTCAGACAGCTGCTGGCTGCTGAGGCTGAAAAGCCCCAAAGTTGACAAGTAAAAAGGGCACAGTCCTGATGTTACCACACCACATGGCAGGCCATTAACTTAAGTCCCAAGGTAGGCAGAGCATAGCAGGCTACTGAGCAATGACACGGCTATATGCAGGGTCCAAGTGTGCCATAGGCTAGAGACTATTCTCAAGGCTTCTCCTTATATACAAGGAGCAGACCACATCCCAAAGGCAGCTACTCAGCTGTTTGTGGTAAATCTCACGATGGAGTTGATTGCCAGCCAGTCTCATCATGGGGAAAAACTGCCACCACCCGCCCAGCCACTAAACCAGGCCCAGGCAAGTTGACACAAAAACATAACTATCACACACATTAACCCAGCTACCACAATCTCATCCTAGAGGCAGACCTAAAGTATTGGGGTAACAAGAAGAAGGTATTATAGGATTTAAGTAGGTCTGATAGTTCAGTGGTTAACGTGTTTTGCTGCTAACCAAAAGATCAGCAAGTTCAAACTCAGCCACTCTGTCAGAGAAAGACATGGCAGTCTGCTTCCACAAAGACTTACAGCCTTGTAAACCTTCTTGGGAAGTTCTAACTTGTCCTACTGGGTCACTGTGAGTCAGAATCAACTCAAAGGCAAGGGATTATTATAGAATTTGGTTAGTTAAAAACATTGCTGGCTGGCTGGTTGCTGTCGAGTCAGATCTGACTCATAGCAATCCCTCTTTGGGTTTCTGAGGCAGTATCACTACAGAAGTAGATTGCCCTATCTTCCTTCTGAGGAGTGGCTGGTGGGTTTGAACTGCTAGCCTTCTGGTTAGCAGTCAAGTGCCTTAGGCACTACGCTACCAGAGCTCCTATACAATTATATAGAGTTTATAAATGAGTCTATGATGTTCTGAAGCTTCTCTTCTGCTGGAGAGTTCTTGGATCAATGTTACCAATGCTTGCCTTTAGTACTCTGCTTTTACTCTATGTCTTCTTTGACCAATTTGTTATTGTTAGGTGTCATTGAGTCCATTCCTATCATAGTGATGTTATGTATATAACAGAATGAAACAGTATGGGATCCAGTGCCATCCTCACAATCATTGCTATGTTTGAACCCATTGTTTCAGCCACTGTGTCATTCCATCTCTTTGAGGATCTACCGCTTTTTTGCTGACCCTCTACTAAGCAGGATATCTATCTCCAAGAGGTCCCCCCAATAACATGTTTAAAGTAGCTGAGACAAAGCCTCACTATTCTCACTTCTAATGATAGCATTCTAGTTGTACTCTTCTAAGACAGATCTGTTTGTTCTTCTGGCAGTCCATAGTTTGTAATCTTGATGCCTTCTTCTTGACCAACTTTAATTTCTTAAGTTTAAATTAATATTGTGTAGGCTTAAATTTTTTTCCCTTATATATTTCTGGTCTTAATTTTTGTTGTTGTTGTTTTTAAATTTATATTGAAATTTCTAAAACTATAATGCATCAACTTTGTATTTGAGATCATCTATAATAATCTAAATTAACTTTTCCTGTAACACACAATTTTTGATAATTCTTACTTTCTTTACCTATACAGTTAGAATAAGAAATTATCTTGTGGAGAATGAAAGACATACTTTGTATATGAGTAGGAAACATACTCTGTATGTTCTTTAAAAAACTATATCATCAGTTTCTAAAAATTATGTTTGATCAATATATCGTGAGGAATAACATATTATACGGGTATACTTTCTTTTTTAATCTAACACCACTACTGCCATGAAATATGTAACAGAGTTCTGGCAGGAAAAAAGTATTTGCATACAGAGAATTGTACACAGAGATGTTATAGAGCTAGAAAAACAAAAGGAAACATTGAAGCATTAAGAGATACCTTCAGAAAGGAGCTAGCAAACTTAGGGCAAGGGTCAAAGGGAAGGTGTTGAGGTTTTCAGAACCTAGAAGTCAGTAGAATCTGTAGAGCTATGGGTCAAATCTCAGAAGTGGAAGCTGACTGGTTACTGATCTTACATTTAGCAGGTATGCTAAATCTGACTCTGTGAGTCTTGAGATAGAAGCTAAAAACAACTGCTTCTACCAAGGCAAAGAGTCACATATGGGGAAAATTGACAAGAATGTTAGGAAAGAGGAACAATGATGTCCCTTTGCTCTACTGCCTATTTCTAATATCTTCTTACTATCCTCTTGAACATGCAGGTACCATTCTTGACTACTAACAGAAAAGTTAGAGGTTTAGTGTACTCAGAGGCACCTCAGCAGAAGGGCTTATTGACCTACTTCTCAAAAACCAGTCATCAAAAACCCTATGGAAAATAGCTCTACTCTGACAAACATGGGTTATCCATGAGTTGAAATCAACTTCATGGCCACTGATGGTGGGGTAGTAGATCCTCCACTAGAAGAACTTAACAGGAATTCAGCTTGATGGAGCCACAGCCTCAGCACCCAAAAGCAGCCTAGAAAAAGATAGGTGTAGACTGTTGTTGTTGTTGTTATGTGCCATTGAGTCGGCCCCGACTCATAGAGACCCCTTCTTGGGTTTCCGAGGCAGTATCACTATGGAAGTAGATTGCCCTATCTTCCTTCCGAGGAGTGGCTGGTGGGTTTGAACTGCCACCTTTCTGGTTAGCAGTCAAGTGCCTTAGCCACTATGCTACCAAAGCTCCTAGGTGCAGGCTAGAGAGACCAAATAGCTAAATTCTCAGCACAGATCAGTATATCGGTCTAACTAAGCATTAATTTTCTCTTGGAAATGAGAAATTTTGCTCCGTTTCTTTTTGGTTTCTATTACTGCTGTTGAGAATTCAATGCCATTCTTTTACTAGCTATTCACATGGTCCTCTTTTTTTTTTTTCTTGGAAATTTTAAAAATCATCCTTTCTGCATATGTCCTGAAATCTCATGACTATATGTTTTGATTGAGTCCCGTTTATTATTATTATTATTGGTTATCAAGGATGTTGAATAGATCTTTTACATTTGGAAATGTATTTTCCTTGGGGGAAATTTTTTGATTGGTGAAAACAGTTTCCTTTCTACACTTTCTTTGTTCTTTCTTTCTGCAACTCTGTTTTTTAAATGTTGAACTTCTTGGACTGATAACTAATTTTCCTATTTTTTTTCTCTCATATTTTCCATTTCTTTGACTATTTTTCTTTTTTTTTTAGAAGAGTCCCTCGACTTCACGTTCTTATCTTTTTGTTGATGTTAATCTGTCATATCAGATGTTTAGTTTTAAAATACAGGATAATGAGTTACATTTGAATTTCTTTTTTTGTTTTGTTTTTATTTATTTATTTTTGCAGTTTTCCCTCATACAAATAAATAATATTTCATATAAATAAATAACATTTAGTGTATGGAGCATATTTATACTAAAAATGTATTCATTGTTAATCAGAAATTCAAATTAATTAGCTAATCTGTGTTTCATGTGGCAGTCTTAATTTTAAGATCATTTTATTATTATTTTTTATCTTCTTTTAATAGTCTTTTTTTTTTTTTTAAGAGATACAATATTTGCATGGTGGCATAGTGGATAAGGTATTTGGGTCCCAATCAGATGATCAGAGGTTCAAATCCATCAGCTACTCCTTGGAAAGAAGATGGAGCAATCTACTTCCGTAAAGATTTATAGCCTCGGAAAGCCAGTGGGGGTCACTATGAGTCAGGATCAACAGGATGGCAGTAAGTTTTTTTTTTTGTTGTTGTTTATTTGAGGTTGTGGTTTTATTTTTTGCAATTTCTTTTTCCTTGGTTTATCCTCAGAAGGAAGGTTAGGCAATCTACTTCTGTAGTGATACTTCCTCGGAAAGCCAAGGAGGGGTTGCAATGAGTCAGATCCAACTGGAGGGCAGTGAATTAGTTAGTTAGTATTATTCTTATGTCTCTGATATTTTGTGTGTGTGTATGTGTGTGTGTGTGGAGAATTATTTTGTATATTTTAAGATATTCTCAAATATCTGGTGATCACATTAAAAAGCAAAGCATTAAAATGATGATTAGAAGCTCTTTGCACATGAGTGGCATATATGAGCTTCCTTAAGATGATCATGTATTTACTCACGTATTTCTAGGGACACTCCAAATTGTCACTGTCTTTTGTGGCTCTTTTCTTTTAGTCAAGCTTGTCCCCCCATAGACAGGCTTCACTCTGTGTGTGTGTGTATGTATGTGTGTATGTGTAAGAACTTGTGGTTATCACACTGACTCACAGCTTTTTAGAAACAGAGGATAGGAAAAGGACATGGGAATCTTACCACTAAGAATTTACAACTTCACTTAATCTCATGATTTTGTATACTATACCATCTCAGTCAAATAATTCACGTTGTTTGGTTCTACAATCGATGCCAACGGAAGCAGCAGTCAGGACATTAGACGACATGTAGCAGTGGGAAAGTCAACTGCGAAGGAACTGTATCAAGTGCTGAGGAGCAAGGATATCTCATTGAGGACTAAGGTGCGCCTGACACAAGCCATGATATTTCCAATCACCTGGTATGCATGTGAGAGCTGGACAATGCATAAGGAAGACCGAAGAAGAGTTGATGCTTTTGAGTTGTGGTGCTGGCAAAGAATGCTGAAAGTACCGTGGACTGCTAAAAGAACTAACAGATCTGTCCTGGAGGAAGTGCATCCAGAATGCTCCTTGGAAGCAAGAATGGCCAGACTTTGTCTCACCTATTTTGGTCATGTTGTAAGAAGGGACAATTCCCTGGAGAAGGATGTTATGCTTGGTAGGGTGGAGTGTCGACTAAAGAGAGGGAGGCCTTCAACGAGATGGATTGACACGGTGGCTGCGATGATGGGCTCAAGTATAGCAGGGATTGTGGGGCTGGCGCGGGATTGGGCAGTGTTTCGTTCTGCTGTGCATGGGGTCACTATGAGTCAGAAACGACTCGACGGCACTTAACAACAACAACAACAAGAACAACAACCATCTCAGTCCCTAGCTATATCTAATCCTTTCTTGTCTAGAAACTATCTGGTAGAATCTCTTTGAGAAAACTTGCTGACTTCTGTTGAGAGGGAAAAGAGATGAGATGAGGTATCCATATTTCCCTTTTGAAGACTTTCAAAATTGTTCCTTTTTTTTTTTTTTTTTTCACTTGACTTCATATTCTGACTTCAAAATATCTGGTGCTTCTAGTTCTAAAATTTTTAGATTCTGTGGCTTAAATAGATAAATATCATTGAATTGGGTTTACTTTTTTATACTGTTGGACTTTAAAGCATTATAAAACAAAGAATTATAAAGGAAGAAACAATACAACTCTGAAGAAAGTAGCATAACTGAATTGAAGTGTTAGAAAACATGACATATCTAAAGTTTACTATTTATGTTTTATAATTTCAAAAAAAGAAAGGTCTAGCAGATTTAACAATTTGATAGAACTAATTTGATCAAGGGCAATTTTCAGAGAATTCTTGAAATTAACCTCATTTACCTATACCTATATGCATATGTGATATGGCACTGAGTCATGAATCAACCATATTTTGCACTCAAGGAAAAAAAAAAGTGGTATCAGTGGAAAATAATGTGGAAGTTACTCTTGGCCACTGTACCACCAAATATCACTCCTGGAAACTCATTTTATCTTCATTAAATAGGACAATAACATAACATTTTTACTTAATTCTCAAGTTCTAATGATTTTCAAGTAACAGAAATGAATGCTTTGTCAATATTAGAACAGTTTATTGGTGTGAACAATCTTTAGTTATTAAGGAAACCTGCAATAAAAAATCCCCAAATACCAATAAGTGAACATGTAGAGTAAGAAACAGATTTGAATATATGAATCAGCATACTGTGTGTGTGTGTTTGTGTTTCTTTATTTTACTTTTGATGTGGGTCATTAAGGGAAAAACATTTTCATAGTTTCTATTCCTTCATACTGAAGATGTAGAAGAATAATTTTTGAAAAATCTTTGAAAGAAGGAATGTTATGTCTGGGATAAGGTAATAGGTTAATGTAGTGATCTTAATATATATTAAAGCCAGTCCTCTGCCAGTAATAACACTTTTTAAAAAATATTCTGAAGTTTGTATCACATAGACTAAAACTAAGTCATAACAGTATAGACACATGTTTCATATGTATGGTAAGGAAAGATTATACTCATTGGAAATTTGTTAAACTTGATTTTTTCATAAAAATGAAAAAGACACATACTCATTCTGGGAAATTTGAAATCATGAAGATACTTAGACTTTAAGAAGGAGAATCAATAATCATTTATAGACTCAAGCAGACTATATATTCAGTCCATCAGAAACAAGAAAAGGGATCTGAAACAATACTTTCCTGAAACTCTCTTTCTATCATTTTGTGGATAAGAAGAGCTACAAATTAAACAGAGCCACATGTGGAACCACATAAAGAAGTGAACCATGTAAAAAATATACGTGGGAGAGTGCGCATGAAAAATGAGCACACAAGAAAGGAAAAGTGAATGGTCTGTTATTTGATGTTTGGTAACGAGCCCTGATTTAGCATTAGATCTACTTATATAGTCAAAGCCTTTGTGGTGCTGTAGTCTATGGGTTCATATTTGATTTTTAAAAAGGCATTTTCTACCTTCAAGCACTCATTATGCTTCTAAACCATGAATTTTCCAAAATATAAGATACTGAGCTCAGTTTTATGGAGAACTGAAGAAGGAAATAGGAAGTCTCCATTCTTGGGTAATATATAAGAACTACATTTTGTGAGTTTGACAGTGTTATAGGCAAAAGGCCATATTTAATAAGTCTAACAACAATAATGTAGTGGTGATGATATCTCCAGAAGAAATAGATCTGAATCCATTGACATACCTGTGGCTACAAAGTCTACTATTTCAACATTCTTGTTGTTGTATGTGCTGTTGAGTCGGACCCAACTCTTAGCGACCCTTCCTTGGGTTTCCGAGGCAGTATCACTACGGAAGTAGATTGCCCCATCTTCCTTCTGAGGAGTGGCTGGTGGGTTTGAACCACCAGCCTTCTGGTTAGCAGTCAAGTGCCTTAAGCACTATTAATTTGAACATTAATTGATGATAAATAATAACACAGAAATTGAGAAAGTATTGATTGGAAATTTAACCCATGTTAACTTATTTGTTTAAATATGTCTTTTTTCTTTTTGATTAATTTAATCCTAATAAGGATCTATTAAGGAGCTTTGGTGGCATAGTGCCTAAGGCACTTGACTGCTAACCAGAAAGCTGGAAGTTCAAACCACCAGCCACTCCTCAGAGGGAAGTTTGGGTGATCTACTTCTGTAGTGATACTGCCTCGGAAACCCAAAGAAGGGTCTCTAAGAGTCGGATCCCATTCTATGGCAGTGTTTTTTGGTTAAGGATCTATTATAATTGAGATTATGTAATCAAGTGAAAGAAACATTCATGAAATATTTTCAGGGTGTATATCAAGGACAGAAAGAGTAAAAGAGATTGAGTTTAAAACAAGAACTCCAATTATGTAGATAATATTAAGATCTTTTAACTTAGGAATTTACTGATAAATTCCTTGTTATTTGCTTTGAATAACTTCACCCACTCACTCTAAATTTTCTCATAAGTTTCTGAGTCATTTTTCAGACTTTGTCTATTGAATACTCATATTGAATTGGTACAAGAGCAAGAAACATAAGCCTGTTGTTTGATATGAGTCACTATAATTTCGGGATTGTTTATCATAGCAATTAGCCTACTCTGGCACTTAAGGTATGCCATAGAGTGTTCAAAGCACATTAACATAGGTTAATTTATTTAACTCTAAAATAAAACAAAATTATGAGGTGAGTACTATCATTATTTCCATTTAAGATCTGGTGAAACTGAAGCTCAAGGAGCCAATGTTTCATAGCTAGGCTGTGGTACTGGGAGTTATGAGCCCAGAGAATTGACTCCACACTCAATGTTTTAACAGCTATGTTATAACTCTCTTGCGAAAACATTGTCAGGATACTTGATGAAATTATTTGTCTATCTATCTATCTATCTATCTATCATGTATCTAATGCATTATCATAATAAATACATCAATATACACATATATGCATATAAATGTATTTATTCTGATTTTTCCAATGTGATGATAATGGAATGGGGGAAATTTAGAATGGTTTTCATATATAATGCCATTTTGTATTCGAAAGAATCCTGTAAGGCAGATGATAATATTAGTGGACTGACTTTATCAGAATACAAAGCTGGTTAGAGGCAGAGAAAGAAGGAAAATTCAGATTTATAGGCTCTACATTCTATTCTCTCTACAAAACTACATAACCTAAATTGTTCTCAGTGAACCTGTGCTGGGTCTTATTGACCTGTACTCTGTACTTTCTAAATGCTTTTAAGTCATCCTTTTGTACTCTATTCTTGACCCAGAAATTGCCTTTATAGAGAAAAATAATAATATTGCCCATCTCTGTTCTCTCATTACCCACTGAAGTTCAAAGTTCATCAACATGGTTAACCAAACACATCTGTAAGTTCTTGAAGTATTTCTTCACTAACCCAAAAACAGACAAAAAAAAAAACACACACACACACACATTCTGGACTGAGATTCAAAGGAAGAAGAGCCACCCTTTCTATAGTTTACGCCCTTTGAATCAATTCTTTAGACTCTGGTTGTTGTTTTCTGATTGCCCTTCTTGCCTCTGGCATGCTACTTTTAGTCCACTATCCTCACTAATTAAAAACACATGTTTTCATATTATTTCTTACTTTCAAAATTCCTGTGATCGTTCCCCCATCTTCTATCATTTAAAACCATTCAGACAACACACATTTATTGAGGACGTACTATGGTCAGACATTGTTCTAAGTGCTAGGCAGATAAAATAATCTGCTTTCATGTCCTTTAGCTTCTAGTGATGGGGAGAGAAAATACCCAGATAATGTAAAGTTAAGTAAACAGACAAAATAAAGCAGAGAAGGAGAAGGTATTAAATCTTGGCATTTATTTTTTTTATTTTTTTTGAAGCAGTTGACATATGATATAATTTCATTCCATTTACGTTTCAAACTATGTTTCAGCCTCAACAAATTAGACTATGTGTGTTACACATGACCTAAAATATCAGGTTTTTAAGATTTTTTTTTTTTTTCATTCTGATCTCCCTATACTTTGCATACTCTGCTTTCAGTAGCTGTCAAACTTTCATCGATACTTTGAAAATTCAGCTCAAGTATTTTTGCACTTCAACCTTTCCTATTTTTGAGGCAGAGGATTCCCATATCTTTCTTATACAGTGGTATCATATCATTCTCCGATTCATATTGTAATATTTAATTAGACAGTTAACTCCTTAATAAAAAATATCACAGATAATAAAAAGTATTGGAAACAAAATGTTCCTGAATTCCAGCTTTCTTACCTGTTGTCAGTGAATTTGTTATCAGTTAAAGACCCAAAGTCAGATTCCTTCCCTATTATTTAGAGAGAGTAATGTCCTTCATGGAGAGTTGTTGTGAAGATTCAATGACTTTAAAATAATGATTGATGAAAAATGCCTATGTAAAGATTCCTATCCATAATACAGAACAGAGCGTAAGATATAAAAGTTGTTCAAAAATGTTTTATCCTATGATTGGTATCAATGTCTATGGATTCATGGGTTATTGTTTTTGTTGTAATTGTCATTGAGTAGATTCTTACTCAGGATTACCCCAAGTGGATAAAGTACAACTGTGCTCCATAGGATCCTCAAGGCTGAGACCTTTTGGAAACAGATTGCCAGGCCTTACTTCTGAGACACCCCTGATTGTATTTAAACTGCCAATTTCTGGTTAACAGTCCTGTGCTTAACTGTTTGTGCCACTTGAGGATGTAGATTTGTTTGTCAGTTTGTCCTACTGTGGTGGGTTGTGTGTTGCTGTGAGGCTGGAGGCTATGCCACTGGTATTTCAAATACCAGCAGGGTCACTCTTGGCAGACAGTCTTCAGCAGAGCTTCCAGACTAAGATAGGCTCAGAAGAAGGAAAGGTCCATCCACTTCTCAAAGAATTGGCTAGTGGGAACCTTATGAATAGCAGTGAAACACTATCTGATATATTACTGGAAAACTTTATGAATAGCCCTGGAACACTGTCCACTATAGTGCCAGATGATGAACCTGTCAGGTCTGAAGGCACTCAAAATACAACTGGGGAAGAACTGCCACCTCAAAGAAGAGTTGACCTTAATGATGTGGATGGAGTAGTTTTTGGGACCTCCATTTGCTGATGTAGCATGACTCAAAATGGGAAGACACAGCTGCAAACATCCGTTAATAATCAGCATATGGAATGTACAAAATATGAATCTAAGAAAATTGGAAGTTGCCAAAAATGAAGTGGAATGCATAAAGACTGGTATACTAGTCATTAGTGAGCTAAAATGGATTGGTTTTGACCATTTTGAGTCAGACAATCATATGATCTACATTGCCAAGAATGACAACTTGAAAAGGAATGAAGTGGGAGGTCTCACAATACTAAATCTAAAAACTTATTATACAGCCACAGTAGTCAAAACAGCATGGTATTTATAGAATGATAGATAAACTGATGGAACAGAATTGAAAGCTTCAACAACTCAACACCAAAAAGGCAAATAATCCAATTCAAACATGGGCAAAAGACATGAGCAGATACTTCACTAAAGATGATATGCTGACAGCCAACAAACACATGAGGAAATGCTTACAATTATCATTAGCCACTAGCGAGATGCAAATAAAAACAATGATGAGATATCATCTCACTCCAGCACTAGTAGCAAAGTTCAATAGGACAGAAAAAAACAATGATGGCAAGGTTGCAGAGAGATTGGAACTTTCATACATTGCTGGTGGGACTGTAAACTGGTACAACCGTTGTGGAAAATAGCATGGCGTTTCCCTAAAAAGCTGAAAATAGAAATACCACTTGATCCAGAAATTCCATTACTAGGAATATATTCTAGAAATGTGATAAACAGGACACAAACAGACCTATGCACACCCATGTTCATCGTAGTACAATTCACAATAACAAAGAGATGGGAAGATCCTAAATGTCCATCAACGGATGAATGGATAAACTAATTATGATACATTCACACAATAGAATACTAGGATACATTAAAGAATAATGAAGAGAGAACAATCATGGGAGAAAGAAGGGATGTTTATGCACAGGGAGACAGCTCAGGGAGCAGGAGTGCATGGAGGGATGGACACAGGGAAGAGGTAACTATCAGGAGGAAGTGGGAGGGGAGCTGTTGCATGGGGTAAATTGTAGTCAATGTCATGA
>NW_006922055.1:1293964-1297911 GCF_000298275.1 Orycteropus afer afer | reverse complement strand
ATAATAATAATAATAATAATAATAAAACACTGCCCAGCCGTACACCATCCTCATAATCTTGCTATTCCTGAGACCATCATTGCAACCTCTGTGTCAGTCCATCTCATTGTGGGTCTTCTCCTTTCCTACTGACATTCCATTTTACTGAGTATGATATCCTTCTCCAAGGAATAATCTCTTCTGATGACATTACCAAAGTAGGTAAGACAAAATCTGAGCATTGTCTCTCCTAAGGAGCATTCTGGCTGCACTTCTAGGACAGATTGGTTCGTTCTTCTGACAGCCCATGGTACTTTAGGTATTCTTCGCCAGCACCACCACTGAAAAGCATCAACTCTTCTCCACTATTCTTTATTCGTTGCCCAGGTTTCAAGTGCATATGAGGTGATTGAAAACCCTTGGCTTGGGTTATGTGCACCTTAGTCTCCAAAGAGACATCTTTGTTTTTCAGCATTTTAAAGAGGTCTTTTGCAGCAGATTTGCCCAGTGCAGTACGTTACCTGATCTCTTGACTGCTGCTTTCATTGATGTTGATTGTGGATCCAAGTAATATGAAATTTTTAACATTTAGAATGATGCTGCTTATTGGTCTGATTATGAAGATTTTCATTATCCTTATGTTGAGATGTAATGCATACTGCAGACTGCAGTCTTTAATCTTCATCAGAAAGTACTTCAGATCACCTTCACTTTCAGCAAGCAAGGTTGTGTCTTCTGCATACCACAGGTTGTTAATGAGTCTTCCTCCATACAGGATGCCACATTCTTCTTTGTATAGTCCAGTTTCTCAGATTATATGCTCAGTATACAGATTGAATAATTATGGTGAAAAGATATCCCCTTGTTCTGTTTGAATGACAACTTCCTGGACAGGTTCCTCATGATCACAATCAAGTGTCCTGGAATTCTCATTCTTCTCAAGGTTATTCATAATTTGTTTTGATTCATACAGTTAGTTGAATGCCTTTTCAAAGTCAATATAATACAGGCAGACATCTTTCTGGTGTTCTCAGTTTTCAACCAAGATCCATCTGACATCAGCTGTGATATTCCTCATTTCATGTCATCTTCTGAATCCAGCTTGCATTTCTGGAAGTTCCCTGTTAATACACAGCTACAACCATTTTTGAATTATCTTCAGCAAGATTTTACTTGCATGTAATATTAATTATATTGTTCAATAATTTCCACATTCTGTGGGGTCACCTTTCTTTGGAATGGGTACAGATATGGATCTCTTCCTGTCAGTTGGCCAGGTAGCTGTCTTCCAAATTTCTTGGCATAGATGATGAGTAAGTGCCTCCAGCACAGCATCTCTTGAAACATGGCGGTGGGTATTCCATCAATCCCTGGAGCCTTGTTTCTCATCAATTCCTTCAGTGCAGCTTTAACTTCTTCCTTCAATACTATTGGTTTTTGATCATATGCTACCTCCTGAAATAGTTGAACACCAACCAATTCTTTTTGGTACAGTGACTCTGTGTATTCCTTCAATCTGCCTTTGATATTTCCTGCATCATTTGGTATGTTGCCCATAGAATCATTCAGTATTACAACTTAAGTCTTGAATTTTTTTCTTCAGTTCTATCAATTTAACAAATGCTGAGCACATTCTTCCTTTTTGGTTTTGGACTCTAGGTCTTTGCACATTCATTATAATAATTGACTTTGTCTTCTTGAACTGCTCTTTGAAATCTTCTGTTCAGGTCTTTCCTCTTGTCATATCTTCCATTTGGTTTAGCTACTCCCTGTTCAAGAGCAAGTTTCAGATTGTCTTCTGACATCCATTGTGGTCTTTCTTCCTTTCTTGTCTTTTTAATGACCTTTTGCTTTCTTCATGTATAACATCTTGATGTCATCCCACAACTCATCTGTTTTCCTGTCATCAGTGTTGAATGAGTCAAATCTATTCTTCAAATGGTCTCTAAATTCAGATAGCATATATTTAAGGTCATATTTTGGCTATTGTGGACTTGTTTTAATTGTCTTCAGCTTCAACTGGAGCTTGCATGTGAAAAATTGGTGGTTTGTTCCACTGTCAGCTTCTGGCCTTGTTTTTGGCTGAAGATATTAAGCTTCTCCACTGCTTCTTTCCACAGATGTAGTTGATCTGATTCCTGTGTATTCAATCTAGTGAAGTCAATGTGTATAGCTACCACTTATGTTGTTGAAAAGGGTTTATGCTATTGAAAATAAGTCATTGGTCTTTCAAAATTCTGTCATGCAATTTCTAGTGTAATTGCTATCATCAAGGTAATATTTTGCAACTCCTAATGATTCTTCTTTGTCTCCAACTTTTGCATTCCAATCACCAGTAATAATCAATACGTCTTGATTGTATGTTTGGTCAATTTCAGGCTGTGGAAGTTGGTAAAAATATCCAATTTCCTCACCTTTGGCTTCAGTGATTGATGTATAAATTTGAATAACAGTAGTATTAACCAATCTTCCTTGTAGGTGTATTAATATTAACCTATCGCTGATAGCATTTTACTTCAGGACAGATCTTGAAACATTATTTGTGACCATGAATGCCACATCATTCTTCCTCAATTTGTCATTTACAGCGTAGTAGATCATGTGATTGTGTGATTCAAAATGGCCAAAACCAGTCCATTTCAACCCACAATGTCTATGATATAGACCTTCATGTGTTCCATTTCATTTTTGACAACTGTCAGTTTTGCTATATTCATACTTTATACATTCCATGTTCCAATTATTAATAGATGTTTTCAGCTGTCTCTTTCCTTTTTGAGTCATGCCCCATCAGCAAACCGAGGTCCCAAATGCTATACTTCATTCATAGACTTTACTCTGAGAAGGCAGATCTTCCCCTGCCATATTTTGAGCACCTTCCCACCTGAGGGGCTCATCTTCCAGCACTATATCAGAAAAGGGTTTCATGGCTATTCATAAAGTTTTCCAGTAATATATCAGACAGTGTTTCACTGCTATTCATAAGGTTTTCACTGGCCAATTCTTTGAGAAATTGATGGCCTTTTCCTTCTTCTGCATCTGTCTTAGTCTGGAATTTCTGCTAAAATCTGTCCACTACAGGTGACCCTTCTGGTATTTGAAATAGCAGTGGCATAGCCTCCAGCCTCACAGCAACGCATAAGACACTACAGTAAGACAAACTGACAGATGGGTGGTGTGCCACTTATTAAGGAAGTCATTTATGCTCTATGTACTTAATTTTCCTCATCTGCAAAGTAAAAATTCAAATTTCATTGCATGTGGTTGTCCTTAGAACTAGAGAAGATAATGTGTAAATCACATGACTCATACTGGTTATTCAGAAATGGTAACTATTTTTATTTGAGAATTCTGTAGTGGAAAATATCATAAATGAAACAAAGAATCTGATCAGTTGCTCTTCCTCTACATTTTTGCCTCTAGATATTTCTCACTTTGTTCCATCTGACAAAATTTCCTTTATTTGATTCTTCTGTGCCCCTTTTCAATCTATCAGTTTTTTTAGGGCCATTCTTACATAACCAAATTCTCCATAAAACCTGTCTAGACCATCTAGTTTGATGTCTCTTCTGTACTCTTTCATTTCCCAGCACTTGCATTCATTCTTGTAGTGTAGTTATTAACTATTAGGGTATGAATTTTACAGTGGAAATGCATTGCATTTACTTTAAATTCCTCAAAGCATCAGTTGACTTGGTGAGTTAAATATGCATGGGATATCTGTGGGAAAGAAAAAATAATTACATTTAAGAGTAGGTAACATTTTGCGTTATTTATGTGCCCATCATTTTGCTAAGGGATTTCCATCTAATATTCCATCTAATTCATACAAAGACTTGCCCATCTCCTCCTTATTCACTCATTCTCTAAAGCACATGAGGTATTTTGCCATGGACTAAAAATGGGCAACATGGGATCACAAATAGTTTAAGTAACTTGCCCAAAGTCACCCATCTAGAGAAAGGTTG
>NW_006922055.1:1282707-1293820 GCF_000298275.1 Orycteropus afer afer | reverse complement strand
GGGTTTGAACCGCCAGCCGTCTGGTTAGCAGGCAAGTGTCATCTGGAGAAATCAGGTCTGTCAAACTTCAGAGTCTATGATTTGCATCCTGAGTATTGACTGCATAGTTGAGTGAAACAGGGAAATAATTTTGTATTATGGTTTATTATTCTACCTACTCCAATCATTATCCAACCCTGAAATATCTTACTTTTATTAAGTTTAATACACAGAATTCCAAAGTACAGAAACAAAAATGTTCTAGTTAGCTGAGAACGATGACTCCAACCTAGTGGAGTAAATCACACTGTACAAATATATTGAATTCATCCTTCATTTTTTATTATAATGTTAGACCCTGGGAATAAAATATAATGCCATAGAGTAAAATGTAACTCATAGTGACCCTATAGGACAGGATAGAACTGTCCTGTAGGGTTTCCAAGGCTGTAAATCTTCATGGAAGCAAATTGCCCCATCTTTCTCCCATGGAGTGGGTGAGGGGTACCAATTGCCAACCTTTTGGTTACCAGCCCAATGCCTTAACCACTGCCATCAGAGCTCATTCTTAGAAATATAGTGCTGGTCAAAGCAAGGTTCAAACTTTCAAGAAAGTTATTTTTTTTTTGAAAAATAATATCTATAAATAAAAATTCATAATATGAGGTAGAAAATTATAATTGTTCTAAGAAAGTCACATAATCACCTTTGAAAACCCAACTTTTAAATACTAGTGGAGAAAAGTAGGACTAAGTATGTATTCAATTAAGTATGAATTGAAATAATGTACTCTCGCTATTTTAAAAAAGTAACTACTTCATGACTATTTAACCTATTTAAACTAGAATGTATTCTTATTGTAAATGAGCATTTATATTTTCTCTGGGGTTTTGGAATTTTGTATCTCCACCTATTTTCCTGGAAATTCTCTTTAGAGTTTTCAATTCCCTCCATCTATAAGGAATCATGCAAAAATTCATAGAGGTGTCATATTTCCCTAAACATATTCTTCTTTTGTCAGGAGATTGATAATGACTAATCATGCTAAGAAAATTTTAACATTTAGATTTATTAATGGTGTGTGAAACATGTGAACATATACCATAAATTACATGCAACCACATTCTGAAATGTTGTTGTTGTTATTGTTATTTGCCATCGAGTCGGCCCTGACTCATAGCGACCCCTCCTTGGGTTTCCGAGGCAGTATCACTACGGAAGTAGGAATGCCCAACCTTCCTTCCGAGGAGTGGCTGGTGGGTTTGAACCGCCAACCTTCTGGTTAATAGTCAAGTGCCTTAGGCACTACACCACCAGAGCTCCCACATACCACTAAAGTGTATGTATATTACAAGAAGTGCAGACGGAATGCCCCTTGCAAGTGAGAATGGCCAGACTTCATCTCACCTATGTTGGTCATATTGTAAGAAGGAACCATTCCTTGGAGAAGCATATCATGCTTGATAAAGCAGAGGGTCAGTAAAAAAGGGTAAGACCCTCACCAAGATGGATTGACATCTTGGCACACTACAACAACAATGGCTGCAATTATGTGCTTAAGCATAGGAAGGATTATGAGGGTAAAGCAGGACCAGACAGTGTTTAGTTCTGTTGCACATGGGGGGACAGTGTGTGTCAGAGCTAACTCAATGGCACCTAATAACAATAAAATGTATATACACACACACACACACACACACACATATATATATATATATAGAGAGAGAGAGAGAGAGAGAGAAAGAATGCTCTGCTGGCATAGTGGGTAAGGCCAGAAAGTCAGCAGTTCAAACATACCAGCTGCTCTTGGAAAGAAAGATGGGATGATATACTTTCGTAAATATTTACAGCCTTGGAAATCTGATGGGGTTTGCTATGAGTCAGAATTGACTCCAAAGCAGCATATATATATATATACACACATATATATAGACACACACACAAACACACACACACATGTATGGCGAATATTTATATATATATAAAACTCCTCAGAAAAAAGGTTGGGTAATCTACTTCCGTAGTGACACTGCCTTGCAAACCCAAGGAGGGGTCACTATGTGTTGGTTCCAACTCAATGGCACATAACAACAACAATATATATGTATGTGTATATATTTATATATATAACTATGTTATACTATATCATATGTATGTTTTTGGTTCTCTAGTGCCACTCTAACAGAAGTACCACAAGTGGGTGGCTTTAACCAATAGAGACTTATTCTCTTACAATTTAGGAGGCTAGAAGTCTGAGTTCAAAGTGCCGGCTCTAGAAAGTGGGTGAAGGGCCCTCAACCATGGGCTCTAGCTCTGCCTCTTGCTCCCAACCCACTGAAACTTGAGGCTTCTTTTAGACAGCTGCTTGCTACTAAAGCTTACAAACCCAAGGTCTACATGTAAGATGGCCCTTAAATATTGACATACTGGAGACATTTCAGATAACTTTTCTGAATTACACACTTAATATAGTAGTAAATCATTTATATCTTATCATTTTGGAAAATATTACCCAATTAGTATATATTTTCTTCCTAAAATTTGATGAATAAATAATTTAGGATACAAATTATATATATATATATATATATATTTTTATGGCAGTCTTAACATAATTGAAAATCTTCATTGAGATGATTCCATTATTGTCTAGACGTATGTGTGATTTAAACAACTGAAATGCCTTTAATAGGCAAAGCATCAACAGTTGGCTAGGTCAGATTTTGCCATAGTTTGTCATTCTTCAGGAAAGGGAAAAGTTACTTCCTGCCAAACACAAGGATTAAAGAAATCTTAGATTGAAAGCATATTGCAACCCACATACTGAGCATATAACCTCATGCTGGTCTTCCCTAGTCAACAACATGTTATAGATGTAGTTCCTTTCCTTGTCTACACTATAACTAACATGCTAATAAATGCTACTAAAGGACCAGCAGATTTCAAATGAATGCAGTTTTTAGTTTAATATTTGACACACATACCACCTAGTGTAGTGATGCCATGTGGGGAAAATTTTAGACTGATGATGTTTTCTTTACTACCTTAAAAAGGAGAAAAGAATTTATGATATTAAGGATACTAGCTCTCATAAAGCTCAGAAAGTCAGTCATTAACTAAAATTAACAAATAAAAATATAGAATGTGAAAGAAAACTAACAGGCTTGCAAAAGTATATACTAAACATTATTGAATAATAAAATCTTCCAGGTTTGAAAGGAAATATGTTACAAATTCCCAAATAATGCTATAGTGTACCTCTCTGCACATGGTGCCTAAGGCACTTGACTGCTCACCAGAAGGCTGGCGGTTCAAACCCACAACCCACTCCTCGGAAGGAAGGTTGGGCAATCCTACTTCCATAGTGATACTGCCTCGGAAACCCAAGGAGGGGTCTCTATGAGTCGGGGCTGACTCGACGGCAAAACAACAACAACAACTGCACATAACATTTCTAATGATATGCCTTACCCTTGCCTTTTCTTTATATGTGTTCCAAATATTTTATACCATCTCATGCTCACTCTGATACATAAATTTATTGATTGGAATGGATGATAGAATTATTTGGCATTACTGTGCTCAAAAGGAGCTCTGGTGACATTGTGAATAAGACATTCAGTTGCTAACCAAAAGGTCGGTGGTTCAAACCCATATGCCCCTCCATGGGAGAAAGATGAGGCAATCTGCTTCTATAAGTATTTGTAGGCTTGGAAAACCAATGAAGTAGTTCTACTCTATCCTATTGAGTCACTATGAGTCTGAGTCAACTCGATGACAGTGGGTTTTTAGTTTTGGATTGTATTTAAATTGCTCATTCTTTTTCTCTCTCACTTTCCCTTTCTTCCTCACTCTCTTTTCTTTCTCTTTCATATGTTCTGGTATATGTGATGAGACAGTTCAAGTTTTTAATTACATGTAATTACAAGTTTCATTGAAATGCCAATGTCCTATATCTATAAGAGTCTGAAGTTATTAGCCCATCAAACATACTTTGATCATCATTATTTGCTTGCCATTGTGCTATGTGCTGATATGACATGGTATGCTAGTAACAGATACAAATGCTGTCATCAAGGAGGTCATACTTCAGCACCCTCATTTTTTTTTTTTTCTGATTAACACATCCCTTTCTTTGTGGTTATAAAATTTCAGTTGAATTATGTACCAAGAAACTTCAGTCTCTCTCTCTTTCAACTTCTTCCCTCTTCATATTTCCATTATGAGTTGTTAATAGTTTTTACAGTTAGCTTCTACCATGAGTTAAAATATTATTATGTTTCTTACCTGAATAAAACTATCCATTTTCATCCTTTGCTCCAAAGGAGACTGTAGTCTAGGAGAAAAAAAAATCTTGTTACCACTAAAGTAAATATGTTTTTTTTGTTGTTGTTGTTAGGTGCTACCAAGTTTGTTCTGACACATAACAACTTCATACATAAGAGAAGGGACCCTGTCTGGTCCTGTGCCATCCCCATAATCATTGCTATCAAAGTAGCCACTGTGTCATCCCATCTTGTTGAAGGCTTCCTTCTTTTTCACTGACTCTCTACTTTACTAAGCAATGTATACTTCTCCAGGGACTGGTCCCTTCCAGCAACATTACCAAAGTACAAGAGAAGTCTGGCTGTTTTTATTTCAAAGGAGCTTTTCAGTTGTATTTCTTGCAAGACAGATTTGTTCTTTCTTCTGACAGTCTATGGTATTTTCAATACTCTTCATCAACATTATAATTCAAAGGCATTGATTTTTCCTTGGTCTTCCTTATTCATTGTCTAACTTTCACATGCATATGAGGCTACTGAGAAGACTATGGTTTCGGTCAGGCACAGCTTAGCCTTCAAAGTGAAAACTTTGCTCTTCGACAGCTTAAAGATGTCTTTTGCAGCAGATTTGCCCAGTGCAATATGTCATTTTATTTCTTGACTGCTGCTTTCATGGGTTCTGATTGTGGATCTAAGTAATAGGAAATCTTTGACAATTTCAATCTTTTCTCCTTTTATTGTGATCTTGTCTATTAGTCCCTTTGTAAGCACTTAGTTTTCTTTATGATGAGACATAACCCATACTGAAAACAAGTCTTTTCTCTTCATCAATATGTGCTTCACATCTTCATTTTCAGTGAAATTTTTAGGTTTGCATAACTCTACATAATTACTCAGTGACTTTAGGTAAGTCTCAACTTCCTAAGTCAGATTCTTCTTCTATTAAATATTTACAAGACTTTCATATCTTAAAGTTGTTATAAAGAGCTAATTAATAATGCAGAGGACATTATTACAATAAAATTACAAATTTTATTAGAATTACTCAATCCATGTTAACCTGGAATTCTAACTTCACTACTTTTCTCACTTTTAAATCTTTCAAACTTATTTTCCATTCAAAATATCACATTTTCACAAAGTCACCTAAAATATCATCAACTGCAAATTATTTCTACCAATTTGAAGTGTCACAGCACTTCACAACTTACTTAAGGAATTAGATATTGTATTATATCTGCTGCAGTTACATTTGAATCAGTCTGATACCCTGTTTAATGTAGTAAGGTCCTTGAAACTTGCTCATGGCATTTATATTTGCATTCTTCTAGGTCCAAATAGGACTTTACAAAGGAGGTGTTCAGTAAGTACACAATATTAATGAAATAGACACCAATAATTAGAAATATAGAATTCTCTTTCACTCCTTTGTCCATCAGAAAGGCTTTCCCATAATCAATTTGAGAAAAAAATATTATTTTCTGTAGGTAATTCAAGACATGTTTTTTAACTTCATAATCATTTTATATATATACACTGTGTATGCTTTAATGTAGCATTATCACACAGCAAATCATGTCAAGAGATATCATTATAAAGATACTTTTTATAATTTGAGAGTGTTTAATACAGTATTCTAAAGATAATTGTATGTTTTTCCGTAACATGACCAAAGTAGGTCAGATGAAGTCTGGCCATTCTTGCTTCCAAAGAGCATTCCAGCTGTACTTGTTCTAGAAGAGGTTTGTTAGTTCTTTTGGCAGCCCATGGTATTTTCAGTATTCCTCTCCGACACCATAACTCAAAAACATCAACTCTTCTTCTGTCTTGCTTATTCATTGCCCAGCTTTCACATGCATATAAAGAGATTTAAAATGCTATGGCTTGAGTTAAACACATCTTAGTATTCAAAGAGACATATTTGCTCTCCAGCACTTTATTAAGATCTTTTGGAGTAGATTTGCCCAATGATATATGACATCTGATTTCTTGACTGCTGTTTCCATTGGTGTTGCTTGTGGATGCAAGTAATACAAAATCTTTGACAACTTCAATCTTTTTCCATTTATCATGAAGTTGCTTATTGGTCCAGTTGTGAAGATTTTCATTTAAATTTAAGTTAACAACTATATTTTTCTTATTTAGCATCTAGGTCAGTGCCTGATATATATATATATATATATATATATATATATATATATATATATGTATAACAAGTCTTCCATAAATATCTCACAATAAATGTTCTTTAACCATTCTGCCTAATAATTCTATTAGCTCAAATCTCTGGCTTAAGTGGAAAAGAGAAATCTTAGGGACAATATTTGTTTTGTTTTGTTTTAATGTCAAAAGAAGAAAATTATTTTCTTTAATCTCTAGCTCTTTTTGGTTGGGAAGTTAAGATCCTAGCTTATCCCAGTTTATTTTGTCTGTCTGTTGTGCGTGCATATCTCAGTTTTTTACATGTTTTGTGGTATGCAGATCTCATTTTTGCCTTTCAATTTTCACATTGTTAATGAAATACTTCTTAAAATAATGGCAATAATAAATCAGCTGTTGAAACTCAGTTTTGCTCTAAGGATTGGCAAACTGTCCACATTCCACATATTGTATTTGTAGATAAATGGAAAAATTTCCAGTGCATTTAGAATCAGGATGAGTTTAAATGTCTTAACTCTCTCAAGAACCCTCTAATTTTCAGTCCCTTTGGAATAGTTGAGATGACCTATGACTAGTGTTAGTATGATGATTCTGCCCCTAAAATTAAAAAAAAAACCTGCCTAGTAAGAATTCCCCATGCTCCCAGCAACAAAACACTGACCCACACCACATTTCATAATCAAACTTAGGAGCAAAATTTTTGTTGAAGAATCTGGAGATGAGCGTCAATGCAGACAGGTAGCCTGTGGTGTGTTAAAAGCTGTTGTTTTGTTTTATGTACCATCGAATCAGACCTGACTCCTAGCGACCCCTCATTGGGTTTTGGAGGCAGTATCACTATGGAAGTAGATTGCCCAACCTTCCTTCTGAGGACTGGCTGGTGGATTTTAACCACCAGCCTTCTGGTTAGTAGTCAATTCCCTTGGGTGCTATGCTACCAGAGTTGTAAACTGTACTAAGGAATGCAAAATAACTCCAAACCAAACTCACTGCCATTGAGTCAATTCCATAGCTGGTGGGTTTAAACTGCCAACCTTGGTTAGCAGTCAAATGCCTTAGGCACTATGCCACCAGAGCTCCTGTATAGTCTAAATTCAAAGTAAGTCAAAATTAGCTTACTTGGGTGAACAAAGGAATAGATAACCCATTTTGATGCATAAGTGAATACATAAATAAGACTATTTGATGTTATAAACGTCATTCTCTTTATCTATCATAACTGTTTTTGCATGGAGGGTTTCATGCTAATCATTTCCAACAGTCCTCCATCAAAAGCCATCACAAAGGAGCACACTATTTAAGTAAATGCTTTATCTTTGCTTTACAAACAGACTATTAGTCCCTTTAGTTTGAGTATCCAACCATCCAAATTCTGAGGTTATTGTTGACAAAAATATAACCAGAATATTTCTTAGAAGTGAGGATGCCAGAGACCTCTGTTCACTTACTTGGGACACATCATCAGGAAAACCCCATCACTAAGAAAAGATATTATGTTTGGTAAGGTAGAGGATTGGTGAAAATTAAGGAAACCCTCAATGAAATGGATTGACTCAACAGCCACAACAATGTACTAAAACATACAAAGCCCAGATAAGGATTTCCTTTATTACCACTGTTATTCAATATTGTGTTGGAAGTCCTAGCCAGAAAAATAAGGCAAGAAATGCAGATAAAAGGCACCAAATTGGCAAAGAAGGTAAACTATCTCTATTCACAGATTTTGTGAACCTATAATAGAAAACCCTAGAGACTCAAGAAGAAAACTACTGAAACTAATAGAAAGATTCAGTAAAGTGCCAGGGTATAACATCAACATACAAGAACCAGTTGAGTTCCTCTGAATTCTGAGAAAAGAAATCAGGAAAACAATACCATTTACAATAGCCACCCAAAAGATGAAGCACTTAGGAATAAGTCTATTCAGACAAACAAGACCTATACAAAGAAAACTACAAAATGTTAATAGAAGAAACCAAAAAAGACCTACATAAATGCAAAAATATACAATGCACATGAATGTTGTTGTTGTTAGGTGCCCTCGAGTCGTTTCAGACTCATAGCGACCCCATGCACAGCAGAAAGAAACACTGCCCAATTCCGCACCAGCTCCATGATCCCTGCTATAATCGAGCCCATCATCGCAACCACCATGTCAATTCATCTTGTTGAAGGCCTCCCTCTCTTTCATCGACCCTCCACCCTACGAAGCATGACACCCTTCTCCAGGGAATAGTCCCTTCTGACATGACCAAAATAGATGAGACTAAGTCTGGTCATTCTCGCTTCCAAGGAGCATTTCGGGTGTGCACTTCCTCCAGGACAGATCTGTTAGTTCTTTTAGCAGTCCATGGTACTATGCCCATGAATAGGAAGACAGTATTGTGAAAATGTCGATACTACTCAAAGCAATTTACAAATATAATGCAATCATGATCCAGATTCCATCATCGTTCTTTAAAGAGATGGAAAAACCAATCACCAAATTAATATGGAAAGGAAAGATATCCCAAATAAGCAAAGCACTACTAAAAAAAAAGAACAAAGTAGGAAGCCTCAAACTCTTCAATCTCAAAAACTTACTATATAACCATTCTTCATTCAAGGGCACGTTTCAGAGTCTCTTCCGGCATCCATTTTGGTCCGTCGTTCTTTCCTTTTTTTTTTTAATTATTATTGTGATTTGGGTGAAAATTTATAGAACAAATTTACTTTCCATTCAGCAACTCACATACACTTTGTCTCATGACATTGACTGCAATTTCCCACAATGCAACAGCACCCCTCCCACTGCCTCCCAATAGATACCTCTTCCCTATGCCCTTCCCTTCATGCACTCCTGCCCCCTGAGCTGTCTCCTTGTGCATACACAACCCTTCTATTTTCTCATGATTGATCTCTCCAAGGAACGTATCTACTTAATATAAATTTTCAGTTTATATGCTTATCTTTTGTTTGGCTAGAAGCCACAGGAGTGGGTTCAATTACAGACCTGAAAGACAGCTAGGGACCATAGTCTCAGTGGTTCCATCAGGCTCTATCAGACCATCAAAACTAATCCTTTTTTTTTTTTTTTTTTTTTTTAATGATTTTGAATTTTGTTCCATAGTATTCTCCCATTCTATCCAGGATCTCCTACATAGATCCCTCTCTGAGTGGTTGACAGTGGTACCTGGGCACCATCTAGTTTTGATCTCCTAGTAGTATAGACTGAGAATTGCATGGTGTACTATTGCTTAGACTAATTGTTTCCATGTGTCTTTGGTTTTCTTTACTCTTCTTTGCTCTGGACGAAGATAGACTCATTGTTGCATCTAGATAGCTGCTTGCAAGCTTTTAAGATCCCAGTCACCACTCACCAAAGTAGGATGTGGAACAGTTTTTATGTAGTATGTTATGCCAATTGAACTTGATGTCTACTGTGACTATGGTTCCAAACCCACAAGTCCAATTACTCACTCCTTCTGGGTAGCTGGCTGTGGACAAGAAGTGACTACAACCTTGCCCCTTGTCAACTCTACTATATACCTGAGAATTCTTACAAAATATGCTTGTAGAAACATTGTCTGCCATCCTATACATGGGTACACTTCCCCCTGCATAGACATAACTAATAATTCAGCCTGTCCACCCATCTATCCACCCGTACTTCAATGTTTGCCTTCACTGGCAACACAGTACTCTATGTGGAAAAGGATTCATTTTTGTTGTCTGTACCTCCTATGCCTTTTTATGTCTTCCTCTTCCTCAATGTCACCATGTTGATCACTCACATGGCCTTTCCCTTCACCCAAATCAGTACTTGTCTCTACCTATCTAATAGTCTTTCCTCTCCTCCCCTCTGACCCCTGGTAACCAACAAAGAAAATTTCCTTCCATATATAAACTTTTCCTTGACTTTTTGCAATAACAGACTAATACAATATTTGTCTTTCTGTGATTGACTTATTTCACTCAGCATATTGTCCTCCAAATTCATCCATGTAATGAGGTGTTTTGTAGATTCTATGTTATTCTTTAAGGTTGCATAGTATCCCATTGTCTGTATGTACCATAGTTTGGTTATCTATTCTTCTGTTGATGGGCACCTAGTTTGTTTCCATTTTTGGCTATTATAAATAATGCTGCAATGAACATGGGTGTGCATATATCCCTTCTTGTCCTGGATCTCACTTCTTTAGGATATATATCTGGTAATTGAATGGCTATGTCAAATGGTTTTCTAATTCTAACTCTTTATGGAAACACCATACTGCTTTCCACAGTGGTTGTAACATTTTACAGTCCCACCAGCAGTGTATGAGAGTCCCAATCTCTCTGCATCCTTGCCAGCATTTATTATTTTTTATCTTGTTGAACTCTGCTACTAATGCTGGGGCAAGATGGTATCTCATTGTTCTTTTGCCACTCCTCAGAAGGAAGGTTGGGGAATCTACTTCCATAGTGATACTGCCTTAGAAACCCAAGGAGGAGTCACTATGAGTCGGGTCCGACTCTATGGCACATAACAACAACAGCAATGGCTAATGATTGTGAACATTTCTACATAAGTTTGTTGGCTGCCTGAATATCCTCTTTAGGGAACTGTCTATTCACACCTTCTGCCCATTTTTAACTGGATTATTTGTCTTTTATTGTTGAGATGTTGGAGATTTTTATAAACTCTAGAAATAAATTCCTTGTCAGATATGTTATTGCCAATTTTTTTT
>NW_006922055.1:1263725-1264555 GCF_000298275.1 Orycteropus afer afer | reverse complement strand
AAAAACATATTAACGTGGGTGAAGGCAGCAAATACAATAAGGAGTAGGTCAGCACAAAATGATCAAGGCAATGGAGGAAACAAGAAGGATCACAAGAATTAAAGGCAACAAAGGTGAATATCATTACATACAAAATCCTGCAATAGCAGTAATAACAATTATTTATGAGCGGATGCATAGATAGACATTCAAGCTGAACAGAGGTGGGAAGGTGAATGAGAGTACACCCCTGACAATATATAGGTTTGATTGAGGATATCTTTTCCTATGTATTTATATATGTTGGAAATATATTCATGAATGTAATAGAGCTTCCTGGGGGCAAAGTTATGAAAACTTTTAATCATAACCAAATACTTTGAAGGAATGAGTCACTAAGCATGGGGGCTCAGGATCATAGTCTTAGAGGATGGTAAGGTCAAATGGCATTACATAGTCCACAAAGAAAATGTTCTACATCCTCCTTTGGTGAGTAGGGACTGGTGTGTTAGAAGCTTGTGATTGGCCACCTAAGGTGCAAAGATTGGTCTCTTCCCATCCAGAGAAAAGAAGAGTGAAGAAAATCAAAGATGGAAGGAAAAAATTCATCCAAAGGACTAATGGAGCACTTGAACCCCACTCTGTACAACCCTGAGAACATAACCAAATGATGCCTGACTATCACTGAAGACCATTCTGACATGGTTCACAATATGAGGTCCCAGATAGAATGGGAGGCATATGTGGAACAAAATGCAAAATTATGAAAGGGACCAGGCTTACTGATCTGATGAAGACTGGTAGAATCCTCCAAGATTGAAGTGAAGACACACTTCAGGGGACTAAACAGA
>NW_006922055.1:1252661-1263625 GCF_000298275.1 Orycteropus afer afer | reverse complement strand
GTTCACAATATGAGGTCCCAGATAGAATGGGAGGCATATGTGGAACAAAATGCAAAATTATGAAAGGGACCAGGCTTACTGATCTGATGAAGACTGGTAGAATCCTCCAAGATTGAAGTGAAGACACACTTCAGGGGACTAAACAGAACCCTCATGACTCAACTTTCAGCTAAAGGATAGACAGATTTATACAGTGAACAGTGATACCAGGAGGGTATCAATTCATTAGAACAACCAATCACAAAAGATTGAGAGGGGAAAATTTACCCAGGGATAAAGCTAGGAAGACAGGGGGTAGGGGGAAGGAAAGATGAAAGAAATGGTGGAAACAGGGAAGAAGTGGGAAGAGTGCTGTTGCATTTCAGGGATTACAGTGAATGTTACAAAACAGAATATGTGTGGATTACTGCATGGAAAACCAATTACTCTGTAAATTTTCACCTAAATCACAATTAAAAAAAATAATAATAAAAGAAAAAAAATGGCAATGGTGCAGGGCTGGGAAACATTTAATTCTGTTATAAATAATGTTGCCATTATTCAGACTTAACAGCAGCTAACAGCAACAACCACTGACAAGGAGGCATGTATCAAAGACAACAGGGGAAGCACATGGATATGTATATTTTTTTAACTTTATTCTTCTGTAATACAATATTAAAAACTTTTATTGTCTTTGTTGAAACACTATGCCTAGGAACTCTTCTTCAGAAAATATTAGAAGAATTGGCAAGAAGTGTGACCAGAAACTTTTAGAATTTTCTAGTAGTATGTCACTTTTTTCCTCAGCTAAATAATCTGCAGTGAGGAGGTTCAAATCTAGCCCTTTTCCAGAACCTCAGGTCAAACCCAGGAAGTCATTTCTTGAAATTCACACTTCTTGCAAATCTAAGTCAACTTCCTGATAGTTTTTTACATGCATCAAAAAGGCTTGTTACAGTCACCCTTCCACAGTTTAATTATTTTGTCATTTTCTAACGCAGCTGAGGCAACGATATTTTCAGTCAGGTGACAAGTTAAAATAACAGACGTGTGGCCTGGTAACTTCTGTACAATCTCTTTTGTTTCAAAATTTCAGATGTAATCCAGGTTATTTTCAGATCTAGGCATGATTCACTTTCCACCAATAACTGGAAAGTTTTCAGTACTTCTCATTCTTGTGGCTAGTATATGTCTTCAAGCACTTCCCTTTGCTGTACTCCCAGAGTTTCAGTGTGTTATCCAAAGTTGCAGGGAGGATGTCCTTGCCATTTGGAGAGAACTTCACAAAGGCCATCAAGTGATGGTCATTATCAATCAGCATCTTCAAGCATGGCCAAGATTCAAGATCTGATATAGGCCATAGCAGCTACTTTAAACTATCAAGAATCCATCTCAAATGAAGTGAGCAGCTGAGACTGAGTCTGAGTAAGCAGGCAAAATCTTGAGGCACTTCCCTGTTTTCACATCCTGTATCCTCATACTTTCATCGAGAGATATCCAGAGGATTGCATTGGACTATGGGTAGAAATTGCAGCAAAAGCCCTAATTACTGTGTCCCTTCAGGGTTTTCAGACACTTTCTCAGCTCACATCTCAGATCTTCAAGGTTTTATCATTCGAGATAGAGGCAAGGAGATTAGAGTTTGCCAACCAGGGCAGATCTGATATTCCCAGTTTGTGACCAGATAAGGTTTTCTCAAATTTTTCATCTCATGCACCACAAATTCTAATGAGTTTATCAGCAGAGGAATTAGCCAGTCACTCTCCATCCAGACTGAACTTCACAGAGGAGATGGCTTTTGTGTGGCCAACGTAGGTGAATTTTAGAGCATCATTTGGTTTAACAGGCGTAGGCTTGCTCTGAGTGGTCCATGAGTAAGGAGTTGCCTGTGCCCTGGTGGCATCAGTCTCTGGCTTTTTCTCCTCTGTCACCATGGCTCTGCTGCCCAGCAAGCATGGAGACAGGCATGCACAGCTCTGAGCAGAAGAGTTACACTTGAAAGCACAGCGAAACCTATCATGGACACCTGTTCATTGTATTCCTGTCTTATGTTTCCTGGGCTGACTGAGCTAGTATGTGGACATATCTTAATAAAATTTCTTTTTTTTTTAATCTTTTTATTAGGATTTGGGAGCAATATTACAAAGCAGATTTTCTTAACATCCAAAAGTTCGTATACATTTTGTTTACTGACACTGATTACAATCCCCACACTGTAACAGCTCTCCTCCCTGTGGTTACTCTTTCCCTGTGTTCTTCTTACCTATGTTCCTGCCTGCCTATCTTTCTCCCTGTGCAAATATTGCCTTTCTGATCACCCATGGTTGAGTATTCTAAGGAGTGCATCTCACTGGTGTAGCTGTTCAGCTGGTTGGCCTGTCTGGCTGAGAGTTGAACCACAATAGTGAATCCAGTTCCAGGTCTGAAGGATGACTTGGGGTCATAGCTTCAGGGACTTTCACCAGTCCTAATAGAATTCTTTAAGAAGATGAACTGAGTATAAAATAGTATAGTGAAATTTTGTTTTCTAAGATAGAGACAAGGAAGTCTGGTGGCATAGTGCCCAAGGCATTTGACTGCTAAGGAGAAGAAATATGGTCTTACATTGTCTCTTATAACATGCTAATTAGTATTGAAGGAGTCCTTGTCTATACAAAAAGGCAAGATTTGACTGTTACTCTTGTGAGTATTCAAGGTTGGTGATTTAAAAACATATATTGAGATTTGCACAAAATAAATCAGATAATGGGATAATTTATTGAGACTGAGAGCTCTCTGGAGATAGAAACATATCCTAATGATCTTTGTTGTTTCAGAAATTTCATATGGGTGAAATTAATACAAACTTTTTTTTGGGGGGGGCATGAACAGTTCATGAATGAATGGCTAGATTATTTTATATAGTAACAGCTAGCTCCCAGGTGAAAAAAACAAAATAGTTTTGAGACATAAAATGAGTTTAGGCAAATTGGACAAAGCAAAACATTGCCTGGGAGGGGAAAAAAAAAAAAAAAAAAAAAAAAAACAGAAGAGTTATATCTTTCTATCTTAATCTTCTCAATGTTGTCACAAGGCCAGGGTGATGTTGTCTGTGTGGTCTTGTAATAGCTTGATCCTGTGGCAACAAAGCATAGATTTGAGGTCAGAGAATAATGCTATCCTTCTTCCATCTTATACTGCATAGCTCAACTCTGATGTTAGTGACAGTCTATGATGTTTGTCTGGAGTAGGGCCATTTAGATAATTGCCACAATGCTAATTTTTCTACAAATTTCTGGGCATGTTAGTGAAAAGCTCATGAGTTGTTTGTAAGTATAGAGGGAAGGCTGAAGATGCATTGCACTTTAAGTTCATTTTTTCACTTTGGAGGTTTCACCTTCCATTCTGAGACTATCCCCAGCCCAGGTTTTTCTTATTCACATAAAGAAAGCTTATTTATCCTTAATTGTCCTTGACTCCAAGTTGAAGATTTAGCAGTTTGGATCATTTGAGGAGTGTATTCAAAGTTTTATGCTGTTAAAAACAATTTTTGAAGTTTGTAAAATTTTTAAAAAAATCAGTAGTAATACAATGTGGATAGCAAGGATGAAAGTCTCTGAATGCCATCTGTCATCTCAATCACGATGAGGCCAACTTTATAATTTAGCCTCTAAAGTCTAATAATCACCAAATGTTCAACCAGACCCACTTGGCTAGTCCCCTTACAGTAGAGACAAGCAAATTTAACTGATCAGGGAGAAGATGAAAGTTTTTCATATTGTCATAACAAAAATCAGCCCTCTCAGTCATTATTTGCAAAAATGATCATTCTGAGATATTACAAAATTCACCTTTCCCAAGATCTGTACCTTCATCAAATGTACACATACATATATGTACACACAAACACATACCAAAAAATACACAATGTAATAGATGTTGATAGGCAGGACAATGTTTGAAAATAATTTATTTCTATGGAAGATTCATTAATAATAGTTTTGCCTGATGTGGAGATTTGCTGGAGGACAAATTTATTAGGAATTAGTTTGTGAACACTTGAAGTGTCACTTGTTGCCATATAGTTTTGAAATTACCATAGGAAAAACCTTTTATTTTCTTTTTCCTCTACAGCCAGATTTCAAAAAATACCTTTTAAAGTACATCCAATCATATGTTTATCTATTTCCCCAGTTTGGAAACATATGCTTTAAATTATTTGATTTGTTACTGATATTATGCATTGTGATAAATAATTTATTTGTGAAGGCATTATACCTTCCTGAATATTTACATTACCTTAAAGGTTTTAACTATATTAAGGTGTATTTCCTAAGTTTTAGGATTTCTTTCTAAATTCTGTCAATCTTATCATTGCCAAATATATGGAAGCATTTTTGAAGTAATATATAACAGTAAATAAAGTAGAAAACTGGTAGACTCATTCTCTTTTAAGCAACTCTTCCCCTGTATCTATAAACCAGATTATTCCTTTTAAATGTTCTTTTGTGACTATCATGTGGATGTGCACAACTAAACACAAAAATATCCATTTTCTAAGAAAATAAAGCCCTTTATTTTTTTTTATTTTAGAGAAATTAAATATTTATTTAGAAAATATTTCAGTATGTAAAGTGATTCAGTGACAAAAGATACTACATACATTCAATCCTATTTTAATAAGTGTGTATGATTTTCCAGACAGCAACACAAGTGCTGGTATCACATATCCCTAGCTGATACTGATGGTTAATGTATGGCAGCTAACTGAAAGTTTGGAGGTTCATGTCCACTCAGAGGCACCTCAGAAAAAGGACCTGGCAATCTATTTCTGCAAAATCAGCCATTGAAAATGCTATGGAACACAATTCTGCTGTGGTATACATGAGATCACCATGAGTCAGAATGACTCAACCACAACTGGTTATTATGTTAAGTGCTGGGCATGCAAAGATGAATACAATCTATTTGCGGCTCTCTAGGATCTTGCAATCTATTGAAATAAGGTAAGGCAGATTTTCTGACATTTGATGATTAAAATTCCTTCTTTTCCAATATAAAGAACAGCTTTCTCATGCAAGTCTACTACTGGAGAAAAAAGACCCTTCGTGTTGTTAACAAAAGACTTCAATTCTAGGACAGTAATTGGAAAGTCAGTAAACCAAAATAGCACAATCTTATGGCTGGAAGGAATTTTAGGAAATATTGTGTCTGTCCACAGATGGAGGAGCTCTGGTGGCATAGTGGTTAAAGCATTTGTCTGTTAACTAAAAGGTTAGCAATTGAAACCCATCAGTTGCTCCATGGGACAAAGATGAGGCAGTCTGTTTCCATAAAGATTTATAGCCTTGGAAACTTTATGGAGTAGTTCTACTCTAAAGAGTCACTATGAGATGGAATCAACTCAGTGGCAGTGGGTTTGATATTCACAGATGAGGAAACTGTGTCTAGGAAAAACTGACCAGTTTAGCTGTGTCATAGTAAGTGACTGGGAGAGCCGATCTACTCTCCTGGTTTCTTTTATTTCTATAGCACATTGTATTACTTTGCCTACAAGAAGTTCTTTTACACTGGACAGCCTCTACAACCTTGAGCCAGATGAGGCACTGAAGCTTAAAGCATCAGCACATTTCTATTACTACTCTGTGCTGCAGTAGTTAATGACTTATTTTCCTGCTATACTAAAATAAGACCCACAATGGATAACAAGCTTGGGGACATAGTGGAGTGAAACACATTTTAGCAAATACGTCATTGAGCATTATCACTCATCAGCTTAAATAATGTGCAGTTTAGCAAGTTTCAACAGCTTAAAAAAAATTAAGGACTGAACAGATTAAAGAAGTAATTGGCACATTTTGAGAAATAATTCATTGCCAATTTGTGATAAAGTATTAATTTATATGCCGATGGTTACACCACCTTAAAACCTTATTGTACTTAATCTCTGCCAAAAATAGATGACTTTTTTTTTTCAATTTATGTACTTATTTGATGAATTTTGTTTGTTTGTTTTTAATTTAAATAATAAATGTAACTTAAATAAGTCATTTAGAGTAAACGGACATGAACTCCCCAGGTGATGCAAATGGTTAAAGTGCTCAAATGCTAACAGTAAGGTTGGTTATTCTAGTCCACCCAGAAATGCTTCAGAAGTAGGATTTGATGATTTAATTCTGACAAATTAGCCACTGAAGACCAACAGAGCACACTTCTACTCTGACACGTGGAGTTTCTATAACTTGGAGCAGACTCAAGGGCAACTGGTTAACAAGAATCCCAGAACTTTGTTGTCTTCTTTAACTATTCCTCCACTGATCTTATTCTAAGTTTGGTTTCACTAAACTTGAGTTTGCTTTTCTTTATGTGTGTCATATTAACACATTCCAAGAAGCTTTCAAGAAATCAAAAAGAGGAAAGGTAAAATAGTAACTTAATTTTTAAAAATTAAATGTCTGTTTAAAACTATGCTTGTATTCCAACATGTGAATTGTATAATGATTATACTGAAATGTGCAATTATAATATAAAACTATTCCAAAATTCAAAGCACAACTACTGCAAAGAAGTTTTCTCTAAATTTCCATTGGGCATATTTTCTTTTTTTCAGATTAGTTCTACAGTGATCTCATAGTTATTAAAAGAGACAATCAAACCAAGTGTAGTTTCCCATGAATGGTGAGTAGACGGGAACATCTGCTGTGTCTAACTTTGGCGTGTGTTGTTCCTCAAAGCTTGGATTCTCAGCTCAGAAGCTCAATCAAAGAGTTCTAAATAGAGGCCTAACGAACTGGGACTTCCTGCGTCAAACGATTTTGTTTAAAGTTGTTTTGCTTCTACTCCGCCTTCTTAATAAAGTTAATGCTGTGGCTATTTTGGTTTATGTGGGCATGTGGCTGTGAATAGATATAAAATCTTTCAGTTTTCAAAGATGTTTGTGTTGCTTTATGAGCATGTATATGACAGTCATCAAGTGTGTTTGAAAGGAATAATCTTGCTTGTTCAAGCATGAGAAGAGTTTCTCAGAATGGACAGAACCACTCAGCCTCTTACCTTAGGAGAAATTTCACCTAAGTACAGCAACTCGCCATTGATCTAGCATTTTCAGTGCATGTTGCCATTGTTGTAAGTTGCCATCAAATCAGTTCCTACTTATAATGACACACAATGCACAACAGAATGAAATATTGCCTGGTCCTGTGCCATCTTCACCATCATTGTCATGCTTAAGTTCATTATTCCACCCACTATGTCAGTCCATCTCATTGAGGGTCCTCCCCTTTTTCACTGATTCTATACTTTACAGTAAGGTTTTGTGATGCTGGTGAAGAATGCTGAAAGTACCAAGGACAGCTGAAAGAACTAACAAATCTGTCCTGGGAGAAGTATAGCCAGAATGCTCCTTGGAAGTGAGAATGACCAGACTTTGTCTCATCTACTTTGGTTCTAAGAAGAGCCAATTCCCTGGAGAAGGATATAATTCCTGGTGAAGTGGAAGCTCAATGAAAGAGGGGGAAGGCCCTCAACAAGATGGATTGACACAGTGGCTACAACAATGGGCCCAGGTATCGCTGGGATCATGGAGCTGGCACAGGACCAGGCAGTGTTTTGTTCTGCTGTACAAAGGGTTGCTATGAGTCAGAGATGACTCAATAGCACTTAACAATAACAACAACAATAATACTTTACCAAGCATGATATACTTGTCCAGGGACTGGTCCCTTCGTGACAACATGACCATTGTATAAGAGGTGAAGTTTAGCCATTATAGGTTCTATTTTGCCTGTACTTTCTCAAAGGCTCATTTTTTTTTTTTTTTCAATTTTCTGGCACTACAGGATATATTCTATATTATCCACCAACACAATTCAAATGCATCAATTCTTCTGTGTTCTTTCTTATTGATTGTTCACCTTTCACATGAATTTAAGACTATTGAAAACACTTTGAAAACTGAGGTACATGTGACCCAAGCCACACCATTTTTGCTCTCTTCCTCCTTTCCTGTCATTTTAATGACCTTTAACTCTCTCTATGGATTATGTCCTTGATTTCAACTCACAACTTGCCTGGTCTTTGGCCACTGATATTCAATGTGTCAAATCTTTTATTTAGATAGTGTCTAAATTCAGGTGGAATATAATCATATTTTGGCTCTTGTGGTCTCTTTTTAATTTTCTTCAGCTTCAACTTAAACTTATATAGGAACAATTGATTTTGTGACATTGTATCCTGCAATCTCCAGTATTATTTCTGTCACCAGGGCCATATTTTCCAGCTCTGGTGGCATAATGAATAAGGCATTTGACTACTAACCAGAAGGTCAGTGGTTCAAACCCACCAGTTGCTCTGCAGAAGGACGATACAGTGATCTACTTCCATAAAGACTTACAGCCTTGGAAACCCAATGGTGGCACCTCTTTGAGTTGGAATCAACTCGATGTCAGTGAGTTTGGTTTTATTGTTTTTTTAATGCTTCTTCTTTGTTTCTAACTTTCACATTCCAAATACTAGTAATTATCTATGTATCTTAATTGTATATGTGGTCAATTTCAACTGCAAAACCAAAACCAAGCTCACTGCCATTAAGTTGATTCTGACTCATAGAGACCCCCATTGGGTTTCCAAGGTGGTAAGTCTTTACAGAAGTAGTATTGCTTCATCTTCCTTCTGTGGACTGATTGGTATGGAAGTTGGTAAAAATCTTCATTTCCTCATCTTTGAGTTAGTGATTAGTGAGTAACTTTGAATAGTAGTTACATTAACTGGTCTTCCTTGTAGGTGAATGGGTATTTTCTTATCACTGGCAGCATTGTACTTCAGGATAGATCTTGAAATATTCTTTGATGATGAATATGATGTCATTCCTCTTCAATTTGTCTTTCCTGGCATAGTAGTCCATACAGTTGTCTGATTAAAAATGGCCAATACTGTTCTATATTAACTCTCTAATGCCTAGGATAGGCGCTCTGGTCGTGTAGTGCTTAAAGCACTTGACTGCTAACAAGAAGGCTAGTGGTTCAAACCCACCAGCCACTCCTCAAAAAGAAGATTGGGCAATCTACTTCTGTAGTGATACCACCTCAGAAACCTAAGGAGCAGTAGAGTCAGGTCTGACTCGATGGTACATAACAACAACAAAAACAATGCCTGGGATATCAATATTTGTGTTATGTTTCATTTTATTTGGCAACTTCCAGTTTTCCTTGATTTATACTTCATACATTCTACATTCTGATTATTTATGGATGTTTGCAACTGTTTCTTCTCATTTTGAGTCACAAGATATCTGCAAATGATCCAATAATCTGTACTCCCTCCATATCATTAAGATCAACCCCACTTTGAGGAAACAGTTCTTCCACAGTCTTATTTTAAGTGCCTTCCAACCTCAGGGGCTCAACTTATGGCACTATATCAGACAATGTTTAATTTCTATTCATAAGGTTTTCAATGAATAAGATGTTTCAAATAATTATATTTCTTTACATGCAAGCAACATCATACATTAAGCATTTCTTTAATTTAAAAAGTCTATTGGATTTGCTTCTGCTTTAGGAAACAGTCTGTTTTGATCAAAATTGAAAAGTTTCTGAATACTCTATTATCAATACTAACTGGGAGCTCTGGTGGCATAGTACCTAAGGCAATTGACTGCTAACCAGAAGGCTGGCAGTTCAAACCCACCAGCTACTTCCCAGAAGGAAGATTGGGCAATCTACTTCCATAGTGATACTGCCTCAGAAACCCAAGGAGAGGTTGCTATGACCAGAGACATTGGCACATAACATCAACAACAAGAATTGTAACCCTGGAATTGTGTCACACAGTAAAGACCTTAAACCTGTACATTGTCTTACTCTAATTAGCATTTCAGTTCCCCTCTATCCTGCAATTAATTAACTACATCTCTGGTGGCATAGTGCCTAAGGCATTTGACTGCCAACCAGAAGGCTGGAGGTTCAAACCCACCAGCCACTCCTCGGAAGGAAGGTTGCACAATCTACTTTCATAGTGATATCACCCCGGAAACCCAAGGAGGGATCGCTATGAGTCAGATCCCACTCAATGGCAGTATGTTGTGTTGCATTGCCTGTCAGCTCATTTTTCCAATAAGAGACATATCTAGTGACCATTGCTATTTAGGAAAATTGAAGGAATATCGGCAATTCTAAACTTAAAATACTTAGTAAAGATTTAGTTGAATTTTTTAACCAACTTTAATACTGTGTTCCAAATAATTGGCCATGTCTGAATTGAATGACATGAATTACTACCATATAGCTGAAAGTTTTTCTTTTTCTTTTTTTTTTCCCCCGGATAAATACAGCCCTGAAAGATTGTACATAAAATGTTTCAAGATATCCGTATGGTTGTCGTTGTTGTTGTTAGTTGCCATAGAGTCAGCTCAGACTCATAGCAACCCTAGGTACAACAGAATGAAACACTGCCCGGTCCTGTGCCATGCTCACAATCCTTGCTATACTTGAGCCCATCTTTGCCGCCACTGTGTCAATCCATCTCATTGATGATCTTTCACTTCTTCACTGGCCCTCTACTTTGCCAAACATGATATCCTTCTCTAGGGAATGGTCCCTTCTGACAACATGACCGAAGGAGGTGAGACAAAATCTGGCTATTCTTGCTTCCAACGAACATTCCAGGTGCACTTCTTCCAGGACAGATTTGTTCATTCTTCTGGCAGTCCATGAAATTTTCAGCGTTCTTTGTCCACACCACAATTCAAAGGCATCAAGTCTTCTTTGATTTTCCTTATTAATTTTCTGGCTTTCACATGTATATGAGGCAACTGAAAATACTATGGCTTGAGTCAGGTACAGCCTAGTCTTCAAAGTTACATCTTTGCTTCTTAATGCTTAAAACATTAAGTCTTTTGCAGAGGATTTACCCACGTGCAATATGATGTCTGATTTATGACTGCTACTTCTGCATGTGTTGACTGTGGAGCCAAGTAAAATGAAATCACTGACAACTTCAATCTT
>NW_006922055.1:1249803-1251911 GCF_000298275.1 Orycteropus afer afer | reverse complement strand
ATACTCTGGTTACTGAGAGGCTGGAGTCTATGCCACTGGTGTTTTAAATATCAAGAGATTCACCCATCATGGACAAGTTTCAGTGGAGCTTCCGGATGAAGACAGATTAGAAAAAGGCTGGGCCAGCCACTTCTGGAAAAATGGGCCACTGAAAACCTTATGAGTAGCCATGAAAAGCTATGATATAGAAAAATTGACCTCTGGTAGTTTCCTTATAAATAATAAGCAAAATAAAAGACTAAATTGTGATAGAATAAGCCCTGTGTCCTCTCCCTCCAGAGAATTATAGTTAAGGAAAAGAATGAATCTCCATTGTTTCTAAGTCTGGAAACACTCTTTGTCCCATAATCAGTTTAAATACAGACTATTTTTCTTTCCCTTTAACAGTTTTGCTATCTGCTGTGCATATATAAATAAAATGAAATTTCCTTCTGTTAGTTAACATTTAAAAACACATGGAAATAGCTGGGTTGAATTTGACTAAATTTGGATTTTGAATTTTAGATTATATGACTAAAAAAGTAGACTATGCCTAAATCTCAGTGTCACTTTGGAGAGCCGTGGGATGCTTCATGAAGAGACTGCGAGTCATCCTCCCAGAGAGCTGGAACTGAGATGCACGTGGTCTCTGCACTAGCTGGAAACTTGCCGTATCCAATAAGATATAAGTGCAGAAAATACGCAATTACACATATTTTCCCTAAAAGTCACAAGGATAGATATTTCAAATTGCGAGCACTGAGTTACATCTCTATTGCTTCACACCTGGGCAATTCAAAGTAACATTACTCTAGGGTACGTAGCAACACACATACAAAAAAAGTCAAAATTTCTTAGCACAATACCGCTAATCCCTGTGATCTTAAACTCTGGATCTTAATGACATTTCTAAGATATTTCTGCAAATCATAGTTATTTCTAAGGTTTTGTTGGTTTACAGCTTTATATGCATTTTATCAACTCAATTTTACTTAATTCTTTTGCCTTGAGTCAATCTATTCTTTCATGATTTTGATTTATCATTCCTTTCACTTTCTATCTGAAATGCTTTCCTCTACAAAGCAGTGAATTGTTTTTCTCCTGTCTACCCCAGCAAACATAATAATCTTTTTTGTTTCTGCATGTTGTCCATTTCTTTTGACACTCATCCTTTATATCCTATGATATAGCTATTAATCAATCTACATCTTATTATTATTATTACATCATACATTTGTTGATTTCAAGAATCATCTCAGAATGTCTGTTTGGTCAATACATTTCAATATGTAGAACTTAAAGTAAATAAATGAACTTAAAATGGGAAATTCTTTCATCATGGAAGCATATGGTGGTGTATAGAGCTGCCTCTGGACACAATTATCATATAGACAATTTCTATCCAATTAAAATTATAGTTTTTAAGTTATTTTTTTAAAATAAAATAGTTTGCACAAAATTTTGTTATCATTTTTACCCTTAAATTGGGATGTCTTGAAAATCTCTTATAAAGAGTTCATTTTTTTTTCCCCTTGTCAGGAAATACTCTTATCCTAAAAATTATCCTACCTTTCAAAGATGTTGAAGCCTTTCCAACAGTATGTACTATTGGCCTGGAATTAAGCTGGGGAAGCACAGTTAATTTTTACGTTCTTCACAAAAGCTCTAATATATTCAGTAAACATTTTGTATTGTGTTAACATTTAGATCAATTCATAGAATGTCCTTACCTTGACCACTTGAAATCAGGTTTGAAAGAATGTAATTCTATAATTTTGATAATATCATACAGCCTTTCTATACTTGAAGTAAATTTTTCAGAATATAACAATATTAATTAACTAAGGCAGTAGTTGGGAGCTCCTGTGGCATAGTGCTTAAAACATTTGAGTGCTAACCAGAAGGCTGGTGGTTCAAACTCACCAGACACTCCTTGGAAGGAAGACTGTGCAATCTACTATGTAGAGATACCACCTCAAAAACCCAAAGAAGGTTTGCAATGAGTTGAATCAAATCGATGGCAATGACTTTTATAGTTTAATATATTGAGGTTACACATAGGTAACAATATAAAACAAAAAGTTGTAAAAACATGAAGAGCAACAGAGAGGAAGTTGTAATCAGTTCTA
>NW_006922055.1:1248054-1248768 GCF_000298275.1 Orycteropus afer afer | reverse complement strand
ATCAAGAACCAATGGTATTGAAGAAAGAAGTTGAACCTGTACTGAAGAAAGTGATGAAAAACAAGGCTCCAGGAATTGACAGGATACCCACTGCGATGATTCAACAAACAGATGCTATGCTGGAGGCACTCATTTGGCTATGCCAGGAGATTTGGAAGACAGCTACCTGGACAACTGACTGAAGAGATGCATATTTGTACCATTCCAAAGAAAGGTGATCTCACAGAATGTGAAAATAATTGAACAATGTCATTAATATCACACGCAAGTAAAATCATACTGCAGATAATTCTAAAATGGTTGCAGCAACATATTGACAGAGAACTTTCAGAAATGCAAGCTGGATTCAAAAGAGGATGTGGAATGAGTGATATCATTGCTAACGTCAGATGGATCTTGGCTCAAAGCAAAGAAGGCCAGAACGATGTTTGTTGTTGTAGTTGTGTGCCGTCAAGTCGGACCCAACTCATAGTGACCCCTTCTTGGGTTTCCTAGGCAGTATCACTATGGAAGTAGATTGCCCAAACTTCCTTCCAAGGAGCTGCTGGTGGGCTTGAACCACCAGCCTTCTGGTTAGCAGTCAAGTGGCTTAGGCACTATGCTACCAGAGCTCCTAGAAAGATGTTTACTTATGTTTAATTGACTATGCAAAAGCATTTGATTTTGTGGATCATAACAAATTGTGGATAACATTGAGAAGAATGAGAATTCCAG
>NW_006922055.1:1246073-1247529 GCF_000298275.1 Orycteropus afer afer | reverse complement strand
TGACATATAGCACTGGACAAATTAGCTGCAAAGGACCTCTTTCAAGTGCTGAAGAGCAAAGATGTCTCCTTGAGGACTAAGGTACGCCTCACATAAGCCATGATATTTTCACTTGTCTCATATGAACGTGAGAGCTAGACAATGAATAAGAAAGACCAAAGAAGAGTGGATGCTTTTAAGTTGTGGTGCTGGCAAAGAATGCTGAAAATACTATGGACTGCTAAAAGAACTAACAAATGGCTTCAAAAATATTTGTGGAAATTTTCTAATATTATATGAGTAATTCCCATATGTAGATTAGCTTCGAAAGTCCTTTTGCTTTAGAGTCCAATTCCCTTGTCATTATAAAACCAATTAAAATAAATATCCTGGACATTCCCTTAAATCCAGAGCTTTTTATATTTATCTTGTAGTGGATGAACTAAATTTTTTAGATCCTATGAACAGATTCTGCTTAGGGTGATGACAACAATAAGTGCAAAACAATATAAATCTAGCAGTTACAGCTGTTTTGATCCGATAGACTCCCTCAAGCATTTAACAGTGACTACTATTTCCCCTGAGAGGGCTCCAGAAGGGAAATTATTGTATTGGATATTTTTTAGAGTTTAATTTATTTTTTCTAAAGAATCCTGAATTGTGAAAGAATAAATTCCCATGAGATTACCATGATCAGAAATCAACTCAACATCAACTAACAAAAACAATAACAATAACCCCTCATGTTTATGGTTGTATATATATTCTCTTAAGGGCAAAAAATGACTCTAATCTTGGGGTCTTCCATTTCAAATTAATTTCCTTAGCAGGATAGATATGTTTTTCCTGAAACTTAACTTCCATTCAGTATTTGGCTATTTCAAGTATTTTATCTACATCTGAAAGCTTAGTTAGTTTTCCAAGAGAATATGATGGCCCAGATATAACAGAAACTTTGTAAGAACTATTAGAATAATTTTGTGTTATTTGTTGTGGGATACTGTATATAAAATAGCAATCAAAGACATAGGGTTCAGTGAATTTCTTTCTTTCCTTCCTTTTTCTCTTTCCTTCTTTTTTTTTAAAGATGGGATAGACTTCCTCAGCCTCATAACTCTTATAACATGGAGAAACAAAGAGTGAAATGGGAGGAAGGCCAGTAAATTATCCAGAGAAATAATATCTAATGGAGATCAATTGTAGAACAAAGAGAATTTTCAAACATGAGTTCAAATGAAAGAATATATCTTTGTACTGGACAAGGTCAGTCCTCCTCTGGAATTGGAGGAGAACTGTGGTTTGACACAGCTATAGATATGAGTACAGTATTTGATGTGATAATTTAAGGTGCCAATTCAATTAAAGAATCATTAACAACCTGAGATAAGCAGATGATATAACTTTGCTTGCTGAAAGTGAGGATGACTTGAGGCAATTACTGATAAAGGTTGAAGAATACAGTCTGCAGTATGGATTA
>NW_006922055.1:1244005-1245538 GCF_000298275.1 Orycteropus afer afer | reverse complement strand
AGATATATTGACCCGGTGGCTGTGATGATGGTCTCAAGTATAACAGGGATCATGGAGCTGGCGTGGGATGGGGCAGTGTTTCGTTCCGCTGTGCATGGGGTCGCTATGAGTTGGAAATGACTCGTCAGCACCTAGCAACAACAATTAAATTAAGGAGTCAATTTACTCTGTGAATGATGAGATAAGGTTAGGTGCTTGGAGAAAAGTAAGTTTTGGTAAGTAATTGGAGGATTTTAAAGAGTATCTGGGAAGGATACCTTAAAGAATGAGTAGATAAATGACCAAGGATGTCTGGGAAGTTTGCTGAATAGCGTTAGGAGCTCAGAGGCCATGACCAATTATAGAATCATCTTTGACAGTGCTCAGTGCATGTATTTAGGACTAGTACAAGTTGATTTTCCTGTTTCTTTTTTTAAAAGGAAGAATGATAATTATGGCTACCATATCTTGAGTATTTTCTCTGTTTGGGGCACAGGGAAGTAATCCATTTAATCTTCTCAATATTCCAGTGAGATAAGTACTATTATTGTTATTATTATATCATAGATGAGGAAACTGAGACACATTGAAGGAGAGATATATATATCCAAAAAAATCACACAAGCTGGCTGAGCCAAAGCTGTAATCTAGGCAATCTACCCTAAATCCCATGATCATAACTAGCACTTTAGACTGTCTCTTATTGTATTATTGGTTTGAGAGAGTTGTAAAGAAAATGGGTGCAGCAACGAATCAGAAATCTATAATGAATATATAAAATTTATAGCTGGAATGAAGTAATTAATTGAAAGAATGTAGATGATATAATGTTCCAAAGAACAAGTGTAGTTGGACTAAGAAAAAGAAAGAGCTTAGGATAGAAATCTCTGGTCAGTAATTAGATTTTTTTTTAAAAGCATATTCATTCAGTGGCAAAGGAAGTTTGATGGCACACTAGTTAAGGCATTTGGCTGCAACAAAATGTCAGTGGTTCCAATCCCCCACCATTCCTCAGGAGAAAGATGAGGCAGTTTGCTTCTGTAAAGATTTATAACCTTCTAAACCCTATAGGACAGTTCTACTCTATCCTATAGGGTCACTCTGAGTTGAAATTGATTCAATGGCAGTGGGTTTTAGGTTTTAGAGGCAGCTGAATTTAAATTGAAGTATATGTCAATGTAGTTGAGAAAAACAAGATTAACTTGCCAGATGGGACAATATCATTCTTGGTATTTTGCATGGAAATAAGACATTGAGGGAATGTGAACATCACTTCTAGGCCCTGTAGAACATGGATATTTGGAAATTCCATACACAGGAAACTCCTGAGGAAGTGGTGCCCCTCGTGTTTAAATAAGGTTGAGTAAAAGCCAGGGGTGAAGCAAATGATCCATGAAAAGACTGGAGGTGAAGAGGTAGTGTAGTAATCAGGGAGTAAATATTTCCAAGGACAGAGTAACAAGGATTATTAAGAAGGCCGTCATTGTAAGAAAGAACAAAGAGGAGCAAGTTCATATTAATGTGAGGAGGGCACTATATAAAGTACCTTCATGG
>NW_006922055.1:1239258-1243520 GCF_000298275.1 Orycteropus afer afer | reverse complement strand
ATTGAGGTGAGACACCCACAGGAAGTGAAAGAGCAGATATTTACAAGGTGACATTCAGAGAGGTTAAGTTACTTGCCTGAAGTCATAAGAGTATTTGATGTTAGAGTGGAGATATAAGGTCAGAGTCCATATAATTTTAAACCATATCTTTTCACTACACTGTCTAATTTTCTAAAAAAGAATTAAAGTAAAAATCTTGCTGCTGAAGGTCATGAATACCTTCAACATAACATTTTTTTTCCCAGAAAAATGACTTCTAGGAGCTCCACAGTGTTATTTATTTTAATACAATAAAGGCAATCTCAAGAGGACTAGATTTTATGGCTTTCCTTTCACAAAATCATCAAATTTAGGTAATAATTAAGAGAAATCAGTGTTAGTACATAGACAAGCTCTTTTAAATTGAGATGTTGGCTCTGCTCCTTCTGTCAGGATGTGGCATAACAATGACCTAACTTAACATTCTTGATTAACTGGAGCAGAGCGAGTGTTAGAAGAGATTGATTTACTTGTGAACTTGCAAACATGCCAGACTTCACAGCCCCTGAGTGACAGTGCAGATATGTTAAGAATGGTTCAACCAAAGGCTAAAGTCAACATATCTTATATGGGAATCCTGTAAAAACAAATACACTTCTGTCTTGGCATCTAGTGACAAAAATAAAACCAACTTTGATGAAGTTAGGGCATTCTTACATGCTCACCCAGTTATACTGTAAATTTCACATGCACGTGTGCACATACACACACATCAAATCATTGAAGAAAATCAAAGAAGCAACTGATTAGCTGTGGTACACATAATTGAGAGGAAAAAAATGATGCAAAATCATCTCTCCAACTAGCTAAGACAAAAAAACACTACCTGCATAGTCCTACATATTTTTTTTTTTTTGGTAAAGGGATGACTGAGTTATATCATTCTTATTTCAAACAGCAATTTATTAATATCTATCATTTTACAATATGTTTTAAAAAACTGATTCTTTAGTTTATGCATGTAATACAGGGATCAACAAATTGTTGTCTGTGGGCTGAATCTGACAAATGGATTTATTTGAGCACAGCCATGTTCATCCATTTAAGTATTGTCTATGGCTGTTTTTTTCCTGCAATGGTGGAGTTGAGTAGTTATGAAAGAGACAGTATGGTTTGCAAAGCCTAAAATATTTGCCAGCTCAATATTTACAGAACATTTTGATAATCTTTGATGTTAATGATGCATTTGCAGTAAAAAAAAAAAAACTGAATTTCCCCCTCCTAACATATATTTATACTGCCTCGGAAACCCAAGGAGGGGTCGCTATGAGTCGGGGCCGACTCGATGGCAAATAACAACAACAACAACAACAACATATATTTATAGTTCTTTTTGTTGTTGCATGCCATGAAGTCAGTTCAGACTCATAGAGGCCCTGTATGATAGAGTAGAACCACCCTATAGTATTTTCTAGGCTTTGGTGGCATAATGCCTAAGGCATTTGATTGCTAACCAGAAGGTGAGTGGTTCAAATCCACCAGCCACTCCTTGGAAGGAAGGTTGGGCAATCTACTTCCGTAGTGATGTTGCCTTGGAAACCCAAGGAGGGGTTGCTGAGTCAGATCTAACTCGAGGGCAGTGAGTTTGGTTTAGTTTTTGTTTAACCTATTAAATTCAATACACAGTCAAATCTGTGGCTATATATTAAAAGCATGGTCAAGTGCACTTCTGTGACTACACGCCAGAGGAAACTAGAGTACAAAACCCCAGAGCTTACATAAACTGCTTTCTCACGACAGGAAAACTTGACCCACAATATCTAAGAAATAGTGAAAAAATAAATCAATCTTATTCATTGAGTGAAAATCAAGTTTTATTTGAGAACCTTAACAACACCAAGTATGAGAATTTCTGGATAAGATTTTTGCAGGAAAGTGATCAAGGACAATAAAATAACTCAGGGAGGTGATAAAAGTCAATCTGATAATGAACTATGATAACTACTCTACAACGCCTGTTATAGGAACTTTCTATTCAAACCATGTTATTAGATGTCCTATGGTTGGTTCTGACTCATAGCAACCCTGTGTAAAAAGGAATAAAATGCTGACTAATTTTCTCTCATCCAAACAATTTTTGCTCCACTTCAGCCCATTATTGCAGCCACTATGTCAATCCATCTCATCGAGGGTCTTATACTTTTTAACTGACACTCTATTATACTAAGCATGATGTCCTTTTTTAGGAATTGATCCTTTCTGATAACACGACCAAAGTACAAGAGATGAAGTTCATCACCCTGGCTTCAAAGGATCATTCTGGCTATACTACTTCCAAGGCAGATTTGTTCATTCTCTAGCAATCTACTCAAAAAAACCAAACTCACGGCCAAGGAGTCAGATCTGACTCATAGCAACCCCTCCTTGGGTTTCCATGGCAGTATCATTATGGAAGTAGATTACCCAATCTTCCTTCCCAAGAGTGGCTTATAGTCTATGGGATATTTAATACTTTTTACCAACAGCAAAATTTAAATGTATCAATTCTTCTTTGCTCTTCCTTACTCAGTGTCCAACTTTGATATGCACACAAGGTGATTGAAAACACCATGTCGTGAGTCAGGCTACTTTCATCTTCAAAGTGACTGACAACTTTGTTCTTTAACATTTTATAGAGGTCTTTTGCAGCAAATTTGCTCAATGCAATGCATTGTTTGATTTCTTGACTGCTAATTCCATGAATATTAATTGTGGATACAAGTAAAATGAAATCCCTGAAAATTTAAATCTTTTCTCCATTTATCATGATGTTGCTCATTGGCCTCTTTGTGATGATTTTTATTTTCTTTATGTTGAGGTGTAATCCATTCTGGAGGCTCTAGTCTTTGATCTTCATCAAAGATGAAGTCCTCTTCGCAAGCAACGTTGCATCATCTGCATACCGCAGGTTGTTAACAAGTCTTCCTTCAATCCTGATGTTGCATTCTTTTCATATAGTTCAGCTTCTGAAGTTATTTGCTCAGCGTTCAGATTGAATAAGTATGTTGGAAGGATACAACCCTGATGCACACCTTTCCTGATTTTAAATCATGTAGTACTTCCTTGACTGCCTCTTGTTCTATATATAGGTTCCTCCTGAGCACAATTAAATGTTCTGGGATTCCAATTTTTTCAAATGTTGTCTGTAATTTGTTATCATTCACACAGTCGATTCTGTGTGCATAGTCAATGAAACACAGGTAAACATCTTTCTGGTATATGGATAGTTATTATTGTTATATGCCGTCTAGTCATCTCTGACTCATAGAGACCCCTCTGTGGGGTTCCAAGTCAGTATCACTATGAAAGTAGGTTGTCCAATTTTCCTTTCGAAGAGTGGCAGATGGGTTTGAACCGCCAACCTTCTGGTTAGCAGGCAAGTGCTTTAGGCACTACACCACCAGAGCTCCCATATTGATTGTAGGACTATAAAATATCAGAAGGACTTTGTATAACAATTTGGCAATGTCTGGAGAAGTCATGCATGCTTGTAACTATGACCTAACAATTCAATTAGTACAAGAATTCTTATACAGTGGCATGACCTAAAATGTTCATTGTCGCATGGTTTGTGAAAGTAGAAAATTGTAAATAATCTAAATATCCATCAGCATGGAAATATTAAGGTATATCATTGTTACATGCTGTCAAGTTGGCTCTGACTCATGGCGATCCCATGCACAACAGAACAAAATTCATCCTGGTCCTGTGCTATCCTCATGATTGGTTACAGATAGGACAATGTTCTGCTGTGATTCTGAGGGTATTCATTGGCTGACTTTTGAAACTGGATTACTAGGCCTTTTTTACGTTTAGTGATATATATAATGGTTAAAAAGAAAGGATTATATTTAAATTATCCAATATACAAAAGTTTCAAAAATGAAAATGGAGTGATCATAGGAAGTTGCAGAGAAATGTACATGTATATTATTTTGAAATTGTCAACACATGTATTGTCTCTTATCATTTATACAGAAAAAGTATAAAATATTCACCAACTTTAAAATACAGTGATTATCTCTGAGCAAGGAGTGTTAGGGATATAATCAAGGATATATGTGTGAAAGTCAAAGATGATGAAATTAAAGATTTTTACCAACTTCTGCACTGTAATATTGAACAAACGTGTGATCAAGATGTATTGATTACGACTGTAATTGGAATGTAAAAGTTGGAAGCAAAGAAGAATCACCAGTAGTTTGAAAATACGGCCTTGGAGATAGAAATGAAATCAAAGATGT
>NW_006922055.1:1237804-1238416 GCF_000298275.1 Orycteropus afer afer | reverse complement strand
GACTATGCAAAAGCATTAGACTGTGAGGATCATAATAAATTAGGATCATATTGTGAAGAATGGGAATTCCAGAAAACTTAATTGTGTTCATGAGGAACATTTACATAGGCCAAGAAACTCTTTTGAGCAGAACAAGGAGATGGTTTAAAATCAGGAAGGGTGTGTGCCAGGGTTGTATCTTTTCACCATACTATTCAATCTGTACACTGAACAAATAATCCAAGAAGCTGGACTATATGAAGAAGAACAGAGCACCAGGATTGGAAGAAACTCATTAACAACATGCAACATGCAGCTGACACAACCATGCTTACTGAAAGTTAAGATGACTTGAAGCACTCACTGATAAAGATCAAAGATGACAATATCAGTATGGGTTACACTTCAACATAAAGAAAACAAAAATCCTTAAAACTAGACCAATAAGCAACATCATGATAAATGGAGAAAAGACTAAAGTTGTTAGGAATTTCATTTTACTTGGATCCACAATTAGCATCCATGGAAAAGATAGTCAAGAGATTAGATATCCGGAGGTTCTGGCAAGATGGCGGACTAGGCAGAAAGACTGCATGGAGCCTCTTCAACAAAGAAAAGGGAAACCAATTAGTA
>NW_006922055.1:1230626-1235173 GCF_000298275.1 Orycteropus afer afer | reverse complement strand
GGAGTGCATGGAGGGATGGACACTGGGAAGAGGTAACTATGGGGAGGAAGTGGGAGGGGAGCTGTTGCATTGTGGTAAACTGTGGGCAATGTCATCAGACAAAATACATGTAAACTGCTGTATGGAAAGTGAATTTGTTCTGTGAATCTTCACCCAAATTGCAATAAAAATTTTAAAAAAATTAAAAAAAAAAGATATTAGATATCCTATTACACTGGGCAAATCTGCTCCAAAAGACCTCTTTAAAGTGTTAAAGAGCAAAGATGTCACTTTGAAGACTACAGTGCATGTAACCCAAGCCATGGTATTTTCATTGCCTCATATACATGTGTACACTGGACAATGTATAAGGAAGACCAAAGAAGAGTTGATGATGCCTTTAAACTGTGGTATTGACATATAATATTAAAATAACCATGGACTGCCAGAAGATTGAACAAATCTGTCCTGGAAGCAGTGCAACCAGAATGCTCCTTAGAAGCAAGAACGACTAGATTTCATCTCACCTTCTTTGGCCATGTTGTCAGAATGGTACAGAATATCATGCTTGGTAAAGTAGAAGGTTGGAGTGAAAGGGGAAGGCCCTCAACAAGATGGATTGAAACACGGGCTGCAATGACGGGCTCAAGCATATAAAGCATTACAAGGACGGTGCAGAACTGGGCAGTGTTTCATCTGTTGTATGTAAGGTCGCTATGGTTTGGAGCTCACTTGATGACACCTAAAAACAAAAGCAACACATTCGTGTGAACATCAGTGCAACTTTGCTGTATTTCCTTTAAAAAATCAGAAGAAAATGTGTTAAACTTTCTTCACAGTTGCTTCTTATTATTGTTTCTAAATTATTAGCATATAAATATTGTATTATTTTCCATATATTTCATAGTAAAATTCTTCCCTGATTAAGATAGAGAAAATTATATACATATATTAATAATGTTTTAGATATATATGAATGTGTTGTCAAATTTTATATTTTTTTTAATTTATTTTGCTTTATTTCTACTTTTTGCAGTATCTTACTTATTTTGAAACCTTTTGAAAGATCTAATTTATACCAACTAATGTGTTGTTTTCAGAGTCATACATAATTCTGTCATTGTAAGTAAACAGAGGTGAATTGAGATTACAGGTCATAAAGTGATAAATTTCCATATGTGTTCCTTTTTTTTTTTTTTTTACAGTGAAGTGCAGAGTAGCTGACATTATATTTGCTTAATGTGTGTGTATATCGTGTGTCTGCATGTACATGCACAGTTAACAGAATGGAATGAAAATACCTTTTGTAGCAACGAAGAGACTAGATAGTACTGGGAAAACATCAGATAAATTACACAATATGGACACAGATGACTGATTAACAAATATTTTCAAAAGCTTCTTGCCAAGCTAAAGTCACATTTCTGGAGCCTGACAAGCTCTCAGACTGGTCATGCAACGGGAATTTAGAAGGGAGGGGAGAATACAGTAGAGAGGATTAGGATTGAAAGCATTGATTTATGCAGCATGGTAATCAGATGCTCAGCAAGTAATCAATAGTTGCTGGATTCAAGGATATATTACGAAGGCAAGCAGCTTGAAGCCCTATTATATACCAATTATTCAAGTGGCGGTCATTCCAACTTTATTGTAAAAATTCATCACACCTTGCAAACTGACAAATGGCTTGTAGAGTAGTTCAGGTCTTTATAGATAATGAATGTAGTACTGATGTTGGCAGTTATCCCTGAACTATGCAGGCTAGGAGCTCTGGTGGCACAGTGCCTAAGGCATTTAACTTCTAACTAGAAGGTCAGTAGTTCAAACCCACCATCTGCTCTGTGGAAGGTTGGGGCAATCTACTTCTGTAAAGATTTACTGCCTTGGAAACCCAATGGAGGTCACTATGAGTAGGAGTTGACTCAATGGCAGTGGGTCTGGTTTGGTTTTTTGACCTATGTAGACTAGGTAGACTTTAGTACAAATTTGTCTTATAACAGTAATAAATTACTAGATTTTTCAATAATTTATAAAATAGCCATTTATCATAAATTCAGCACTAAAAAGAATAGGATGTGAATCTGCATTTTAATAAGATCCATATATGATATGTGGGCATCTTATTTAAGAAGCACAATTTAAAAGATATTTAACTAGTTCCCTTCTTTTTTTTTTGGCAAATATAACTTTATTCTTCTGAAGCATTTGGTTTATGTGGTTATAAGTGACTTTTACACAAATAATCCTTATTAAAATGACATAGAAATTATAATTTCAAAGTTAAGAGAGACCAAAGACATTATTTAGGTTATATCTATCTTATATTTTAGAGGAAAATGATGAAATACAAAATGCAGTACAGGATTTTTTGATAGACTTTCTCATTAAGATCACAAACCAGAAAACTCAGTGATTATTTGCATTTTTTTAAATGTTTGCATTGTATACAAGAATTGATCACAATACTATTTAAAATTGAAAGATGATTGAATATTTAAAAATCAACTTAAGTCTATTGGTCACACATTGATTATTTCATGGATATATACATTTTACTCGTGGCTTATTATCTGTATCTAGTTCTTTCAGAAAGAAAAGCAAGTCTGCTGCTACAGTACTATCTGTCACTTATTGGTGAGTATCAATAGCTATCTCTGAAGGTGTGAATTAATATTGTGTGTTAATATTGAAATTATATATATATACACATTGAAACTTACTCCTCACTTCTCAATATGGTTAAGTTCCAAAGACCAAGATTTTACGCAGAATAGGAGTTATGCAAAAGTTCAGGGTTGTGTCTCATCTTAGGTGCCAGCTTTCCCCCCTGCAGTTGCTCACAACCCATAGGCACCCCCAGTGCATCTTGGGTTGCATATTGTGCAATGAGCCCTATTTTCTACCACTCTTTTCTCATAACCCTGGAGCCAGCAGGGGCTGAGAGTCACAGTGATGATGGTACTTGGGTGTTGCCCACTGCCTGACACCTCCTGCCATCCAACCTGCATAGAGACCCTGTTTATCCTCCACTTATCATCCTCCACAACCATCCCTGGGTAAGGACTCTACTAGTCTTCCATCTGCCTGGTCCCACAACCCCACAGAGCCCCCTTCCCTCACTCCATTCCCACCTCCAACCACTGACATCCCGGGACTTTTGGGTCCTCCCTTGTCATCTCTCTGCTGTTGTCCTTATACTGTGTGGCTGGACCACAGGATCACAGATGAGTAGGAGGGAGCATCCCAAGGATGGTCAGCCATTGTCCCTCATGTGACCCAGTTGTTACCATAGCCTCAAGTATATCATTGGAAGTGGCCCACAGAGAACACCCTGATCCTGGCTGTGTCCCCACATAAGGCCTGGACCATAGGAGGCACCACCTCAGAATTTTTTCAAAGTTGTCATAAATGTGAAATGTTGTGTAATGAGATAGTTGATAAGGGAAGAGTAGGTAGATATACATGTTTTAAGTATGTGCATATGTATAGGGAGATAGCTATATAAAATTAAACCAGTTGTTAAATCCTTTTTTAGGTTTGCAACAATGACTTTATCTTGGTTGTAGTTCTTAGTAACTCAGGTTTCCTTTCAGATATCATCACTCTAAATTTTACCACATGAAATTTATTTATTTATATGCCTTTAAAGAACTTAGTTCTAAAAATGTTTAATATTTATTATGTCCTTTATCAAAACTCCCTCAGATTCTATGCCAAAAATTATATTATAGACGTATATAGAGACATAGAGATATGCGTATGTCTGTATAGATATGCATATACATCTCTTTACAATAAATAAAATATTTAATAATGAGCTTGGTGGAGCAAATGGTTAGTACTTATCTGCTAACAAAAAAGTTGACAATTCAAACTCACTTAACAGCTCCGAGGAAGAAAAACCTGGCAGTCTATTTCTGTACTGTTTACAGCACAAAAAACCCTTTGGGAATGTTCTACTTTGTCCTATGGGTCACTATGACTTGAAATTGACTGAATGACACCTAACAATCATGATAAAATATATAATATTCTTATGTTTATTCTAACTACCACCACAACAAAAAGTTTAAAGTTTTAGAGCTGAGAAGAGTCACATAAACCTAACTGTATGAGGTAAGATGAGCACACTACTAAGGTACAGTTCTTAGATTCCCTTGTTCAGAACCAGGGATTTCAGCAATTTTGGCTGTTTTTCTTATTTATTATTTTAATTTAAAATTAGTGCACTTCAACTAGAAATTTATATATCAAGCTATAATATAGAGGGAAAGAAATCCAATAGTAATCTGAAAATCATGAGAAAATTAATATTCTTTATTTTTTCTATAGACATTCATAGATCTTATTTTAGAAAAATGTAATGATGTTACATATACTGTTATACAACCTCTGTTTTCTTAAAAATGTATTCTGAACATAATTCCATGTTATTTACTACTCTTTTATGACATTAATTCTAATTTCTACATGTTGTTGTTGTTGTTGTTATGTGCCGTCGAGTCAGCCCTGACTCATAGCGACCCCTCCTTGGGTTTCCGAGCAGTATCACTACGGAAGTAGGATTG
>NW_006922055.1:1229249-1229771 GCF_000298275.1 Orycteropus afer afer | reverse complement strand
TAAGAATATCAGTATAAATTAATATTTTTGTTTCTCATTTATTACTTTACCACAATAAATTTCTGGAAATTAAATGGCTAAAATGCATATAAATATATATTTTTTCTGGTACACTTTTTTTTAAATTGTGATTTGTGTAAAGGTTTATAGAGCAAACTCATTTTCTGTACAACAGTTCATACATTTTGTTTCATGAAATTGACTGCAATCCCCATAATGTAACAGCTCTCTTCTCACTCCCTCTCTTTGGAACCATTTCCCTGTGTCCTTCTTTCCTATGCATTCCTGCCTTCTGAGCTATCTCCCTGTGCAAATACTGCCCTTCTGGTCTCTTATGGTTGATTGTTCTAAGGAATGTACCTACTTGGTGTAAATGTTCACCTTATAAGCCTGTTTGCTGTTTGGCTGGAAACCATGTGAGTGAGTACAATTTCAGGCCCAAAGAGTCACTAGGGCCACAGTTTCAGGGATTTTACTGGTCTTTATCAAACCTGTCAGCCAGGTAGTTTTATAATTTTGAGT
>NW_006922055.1:1226825-1227687 GCF_000298275.1 Orycteropus afer afer | reverse complement strand
GTTCATACATGTTATGTGCTATCTCAAGATTCTAAGTAAGTAGTGTGTCTCTAGAAATCTGTTCAATTCTAGGTTTTCAAATTTGTTGGAATAAAATTCTTCTTTGTATCTTGATATTATACTCTTTATTTCAGTTGGTTCTATTGTGACATCACCCATTTCCTTTCTTATTTATGTTATTTGCATCTTCTCTTTCTTTTTCTTTGTTAAATTTGCTAGTGGTTTGTGGATTTCATTAGTTTTTTCAAAGAACCACCTTCTAATCTTGCTGATTTTTTTTTCTATTGTTTATTTTCTGTTTCATTTATTTCCGCTTGAATCTATATTATTTTTGTTTTTGTCTTCTGGTGACTGCAGGCTTATTTATTTATTTCTGGTATTTTCTAAATTGTTGGAGGTGTTGGGTTAAGGTGTTGATTTTGGTTCTTCTTTTTTGATGTGTGCATTTATTGCTATATATTGCCCTCTGACCACTGCTTTCACTGTGTCCAAAGAATTTAGTATGCTGTGTTTGCATTCTCATTTGATTCAAGGAATTTTTTAATTTCCTTTTTTACTTCTTCTATTTCTAAAAACAACAACAACAACAACAACAAACTGCCATGCTGTCGATTCAGACTCATAGTGACCCCCTTTGGGTTTCCAAGGCAACAAATCTTTATGGAAGTAGATTGTTCTATCTACCTCCCATGGACAGCCTGGTGGGTTTGAACTGCCTACCTTCTGCTTAGCAGAGAAATGGCACTGTACTGCCAAAGCTCCTTAGTTGTTTTTATAGGAGTGTTACTCAGTTTCCATGTGATTGTTCTTTTTCCCATTGATCTGCCATATATATATATACATATATATATATACATATATA
>NW_006922055.1:1224869-1226092 GCF_000298275.1 Orycteropus afer afer | reverse complement strand
AAAAAATCTACAAAACAGAAAGAAGGAAAAGAAGGAAGAAAAGGGAAAAAGAAAAAGAGAAAGAGAAGAAAGAAGGATAGAAGAAAGAAAGTTAGGAAGAGAGAGAGAGAGAAAGGGAGGGGAAAGAAAGGAAGGAACAGAGAAAGTAAACAGTCTCTCAGCAAACTGGAAGACTGGAGTTGCTCAAATTCAAAATTGCCTAAAAGTATCAAAAGAAAAAAAATCCTAAGAAGATATCACTCTCCTTTCACAAACTTTTTCCATAAGCAGTGACAGTTTGGAAAAATTGTAAAGAGAGTAAAGGGTAAATACCAACAGGCTTAAGACTGAAGTAAAATTACTATCTTACAAACAACGATCATGCTGAATTTAAAAACTGAAAGACAATGTAAAAAAAAAACTGAAAAGATGTTGTAGTATTCAAAGAACCACAGAGAAGGAACACTAAAGTAAATGTAATTAGAAGTGGTGGTCTTCAAAATTAATTACTTCAGGAGAGAAGAAGAAAAACATGTTAAGTAAGGGAGAAGCATTCTTCCGAAATTAGATGCTAAAGGGAAAGAAGAAGCAAAAGAGGAAAATGTAAGATAATACAGGATGAAAGGGAATCAAAATATCTGAAAACACTCAATCTCTTCCTCTACTACCACCAGAGATAATAGTTTAATACATTGTTGTTGTTCAGTCCTGTCAAATCAGCTCCAACTCTTAGCAACCCTGTGTACAACAGAATGAAACACTACCTAGGCCTGTGCCATCCTCACAATCCTTGGTTTACTTGAACCCATTGTTGCAGCTTTTCTATTGTGTCAGTCCATCTTTTTGAGAGCCTTCCCCTTTTTCGCTGACCCTTCACTTTACCAAGCATGATATCCTTCTCCAGGAACTGGTCTCTTCTGACAACATGACCAAAGTAGGTGCGATGAAGTCTGGACATTCTCACTTCCAAGGTGAATTCTGGCTGCATATTCTCCAGAACAGATTTGTTTGTTCTTCTGGTAGTGCATGGTACTTCTAGTATTCTCTAACACCACAATACAAAGATATCAACTCTTCTTTGGTCTTCCTAATTCATTGGCCATGGTCTTCCTTATTCATTGTCCAGCTTTCACATGCATATGAAACAAAACCAAAACCAAACTCACTGCCATTGAGTCACTCAGACTCATAGCAACCCCTCCTTGGGTTTCTGAGGTGGTATCTCTACAGAAGTAGATTGCCAA
>NW_006922055.1:1223909-1224614 GCF_000298275.1 Orycteropus afer afer | reverse complement strand
AGCAGCTGGTGGGTTTGAGCTGCCAATCTTTTAGCTAGCAGTCAGATACCTTAGGGTCTGTGCCACCAGAACTCCTTTCTTTGATGTGTAGACATGGGTATTATTGAACTAGGAATCTTCTAAATCACCCCAAATCCATGAAAATAATAGTAGGAAAGAAAGTAATTCCAATAAGGCTACTACAAGAAAATCAGTAAGAAATTATAAAAAATCATCAACTACTGAATAATCAATATGCACTCTTGTCTGACCACAAAAGAAATATGGAGCCAAAGAAAACTGTAATGTAACATATCAAACTTAATTATGTATTCTTAAGAAATTATTTGAGTAAATATATTTAAAAAAAAAGAGTTCTAGAAACAGCAAATAAATGTTTAAAGAATGGGACAAAACACAAAGAGAATGAAATAAGAATTGATTGAACTAAGAGAAGAAATGGAAGGAAACACTGTATCACCTCAATTAAATACTGATATGAAAACTATGCATGCAAAATACATTAAAATGAGAACATAACAAAGGAAATTGTATAAATGTAGGCAAGCAATCAAAACAATGAAAAAATATAATGAAAAGGTAAAAATGGTGATAAAGAAAGGTTGAACTAATTGTGCATAAAACTAGAATGAAAGAGAGTGGCAAATAAACTTATGAAATGGAATTAATATTTAAAATTATAGTATAAGAAAACCTTCCAAAATT
>NW_006922055.1:1222973-1223598 GCF_000298275.1 Orycteropus afer afer | reverse complement strand
TGAAGTAAGGTGTGGATTTAATATGTTCACTTGTAGATCTAAGACTGAAACAAAATGGAGGACAATGTTTTAAGAATAATAAACAATTATGAAATTATGCAATATCTAAAAATACTACACAATATTTAAAGCACTGATCAGAATAAATTGTTAGCTATGACCACTCCTTTAAACAAAAATGAAGAAAATTAAATGAATAAATTAAATTATCAGGTCAAAAATAAAAACAGATAAGCAAACTAACCAAAAGAATGTTCAAAGGAAGAAATAATATGAATAAAAGAAGAACGTATTAAGACAGAGATTAGAAAAGTGATTGCCTCCAATAATAAATAATAATCTCATTTTTTAAAAAGATCAAAATTCACAAACCACTTACTAACTAAAACAATGAAAAATGGACAGTTTGTATATGTGTGTGTATACAGTGAAGCCTGTAAAAGCCGGAACTGTATAAGGCAGAAACCTGTCAAAGAAGCAAAACCCAAATATTTCCAGTCAAATGAGCAACAGAAAAGTGGTAAGAATGCACAGTGTCAAAGATGGAAAACTTGTAAGACCCACAAACTCAGGGCAATCCCAATGAATTATGGCTCACACCTGTACACACACACACACACACACA
>NW_006922055.1:1216945-1222528 GCF_000298275.1 Orycteropus afer afer | reverse complement strand
TCCTCGGAAGGAAGATTGGACAATCTGCTTCCATAGAGGTACCACCTTGGAAACCCAAGGAAGGGTCTCTAGGAGTCTAATCAACTTGATGGCAGTGAGTTTGGGTTTTTTAAATAATAAGACAAACATGAAAAATTATCAGAAAGTCCTTGAAAGATAAATCTTTATGAGCTACTTGTGTAGTGGTGGTAATGGACTAGTACTACTAGACATTGAAACATGCCATGCAACCTCTAAAATTTAAACAGTGTAGGACTAGTACATACATAGAGAAACATAACCACATTGATAGAATAGAATTCCAAAATCCAAGAAATATAGAAAATTTTCTTATAATAAAGGTTGCATCTTATGTTACTGGAAAAAAAAGCTAGACATTTTGATAAGTAGTACCAGGATAAATGAATAGCCCTTTGGATAATGATAACATTAGGTCCTTATTTACACAATAAACAAGAAAAAATTACAAGTGCATCAGGGGCCTAAATGTGAAAATGTAAAATTGCACATATACTAAACAGAGACTTATGTGATTTCCCATAACATAGGATGGAGAAGTTATTTTTCTAAATACAACTAAAAATCAAGATGACATAAAAGAAAGATTGATCATTTTGACTATTTTAAAATTATGTATTTTAAGCCTTCATGGTAAAAACCCTGAAAACAACAATCAGTAGTAAATATTTATGGCATGTACTAGCACATATAAATGCCAGTATCTCTAGCACATAAATGAGTAAAAGAAAATACATTCACAAAAGATATATAAAAATGGTGCTTAGGAGAGACTACTGGCATCGCAAAATAAAGTCTTTTGAAAATCCATTTCATGGATTTTTTCCATAAAAGCAATGAGAACACAGTTCAAAATTGTCAAGTGAACTTTATCAGAAGTCTAGAATTTAGCCCAATATTTACAAGTAGCGTTAGAGCCCTTATTCAACAAAAACTGCTGAATTTCAGGAAGACCAGAAAGCTTTGTAGCGATATAACCAGCTCTATCATTGTCATCCTCCTGCTGGATAAACAATAGTCTTGAAAACCAGCAGCCTTGCAATAACTATAAAAACAAGCAGCTGGTAAATGACAGTGGGCATACAGTGGGACAATTACCATTATTTGAGCTATCCAGAGGTTCCCTGAAACAACCTCATTCTCTGGGCTTATCACCTGACTCAAGAGATTGCTTAGAGGAAAAAGTCCTATCCACAGGTATCTAATGAAAACTATCAGTGGCAATTACTTAAAATTGCTACTACCTGAGGAGTTGATGTCTCCATAGCAAAAAAGAGGGTGGTAAAAACAAAACAAAACACAACTTAAAAAGAACTAGAGATTAAAATATTCATGAAACCAAACCAAAACCAAACTCACTGCCATCAAGTTGATTCTGACTCACAGTGACTCCCCATAGGGTTTTCAAGGCTGTAAACCTTTATGGAAACAGGTTGTCTCATCCTTCTTCCACAGAGAAGCTTGGTGGATTTGGACCACTTACTCTTAAAATGTCCATGTACCAAAAAATAAAAATAAAACAGACTCACTACCATTGAGTAGATTCTGACTCATAGTGACCCCCTTTGGATTTCCAAGTCATAAATCTTTAAGGAAATAGATTGCCTAGTCTTCCTTCTGCAGAGTGGCTGGTAGGTTTGAACTGCCAACTTTGTGATTAGCAGTCAAATGCCTTAGGCACTATGCCACCAAAGCTCCTTTAAGATGACTTTTAAAAATTCCAACATATTTCTTGGAATTTAGAAAGTTATCTGAATATTCACAACAGTATGAAAGCTCAAATAACAAGGCCCTATTTCTTACCTTGGCTAACTTGAGGGCCTAGGCTATAAGAAGTGAATGCTAAGGCAGACATAAGAGACATGAGTATTGAAGCCATGTTCCATCACAAAACAAAGAGCACCTTGGCAAATGGGAGACTTACTCATTAAATAATTTTAAGGAAATATCTACTCAATCATTTGCTAACCACTAAGCTATTGGTTTGGGAGCTCTGGTAGCATAGTGGCTAAGACACTTGCCTGATAACCAGATGGCTGGCAGTTCAAACCCACCAGCCACTCCTCGGAAGGAAGGTTGGGCAATCCTACTTCCGTAGTGATACTGCCTCGGAAACCCAAGGAGGGGTCGCTATGAGTCGGGGCCGACTCGACGGCACATAACAACAACAACAAGCTATTGGTTAGTGACTTCAATGGCCATACAAATTTTGTCATACAAGATAAATTATACAGAATTAGTCCAGTAATGTCACTGAAATATTAACAAGCAAAACAGTAACAATGACATCAACAACAAAATTTGGGTTAGGGGATCTCATTTCCAAATTTGGCACATTTTTTTTTTAATGTCCAATTTCAACAAAATTATCAGACATACAAAGAAGTATGAAAGTAGAGCCCATTCATAAGGGAAAAAAAAGAGAAAAGAAAAAAAAAAAAAAAAACAACCACTACCAGCTGTCCTTCAGTAAGTTGGATTTACTACCCAAAAACTTTGTACCAGCTATTATAAATACAATAAGGGAGCTCTGGTAGCTTAGTGCCTAAGGCACTTGATTGCCAACCAGAATACTGGCAGTTCAAACCCACCAGCCACTCCTTGGAAGGAAGGTTGGACAATCTACTTCCATAGTGTTACTGCCTTGGAAACCCAAGGAGGGGTCGCTATGAGTCTGTGAGTTGGATCCAACTTGATGGCACATAACAACAACAATATAAATACAATAAAGGAAGTAAAGATATTCATGTCTAAAGAATATTTTAAACAGTGAGCATGGTATTTCACCAAACAAATACTATAGTTAAGAGAAAATTTATTAAAAAATAAAATAACAATTCTGCACTTTAAAATTTCAATAATGGAAAAAAAAAAATCCTCCCTAGAGTACATCAAAAAGATTTGAGTTAGCAGAAGAAAAAGTCAGCAAATGTAAAGATGTCTTAATTGAGATTACCCAGTCTGAGGAAAAGAATTAAAAAAAAAAAAAAACGAACAGAGCATTGGAAACTTTTGGGATGCCATTAAGCATACTAACATACATGTAATGAGAGTATCAGAAAGAGATGAAAGGGAAAAAGGACCCAAAAAATTATCTGAAGATATAATGGCCAACATCTCTCAGAATTTGATGTAAAATTTTAATCTACACATTTAAGATGTCCAGTGAACTCCAAGTAGTCTATACTTAAAATGATCCACAACTATACACATCACACTCAAATTGCAAAAACCAAACAGAGACTTCTGAAAGAAGTAGGAACAAAATTACTTACTATATAAAAGGGATTCATCATAGCATTAACAATTGATTTCTGTTGAGAAATCAAATGACACATCAAAGGTGCTGAACAAAAAACACCAAGAATTCCAAACCCAACTTAAATGTCCTTTAAGACTGAAGGAGAAATGAAGGCATTCTGAAATTAAAACAAAACAAAACCTAAGAATTTGTTGCTTGCAAACATGTCCTATTATAATACTTGAGAGAGGCTTTAGGGGTGAAATGAAAGGACACTAAAGAGTAAGTCAAGTCCATATTAAGAAATAAAGAATACTAGATATATACAATATACCATATGAATATTTTTTAAAAAATTATATAAATCTTTTCTTTTCCATTCCCAAATACAAGTTAACTACATAAACCAATAATTATATAATGGTATTGATGGGCTTGGGATATATAAAGATGTAATTTGTGCAATAATGTTAGCAAAAAATTAGGGGAAAGGGAAAAAAGTATTACTGGCACAAGCTTTTCTTACATAAATGAAATTTGTATTAATCTAAAGTAGATTAACATACTACTTATTGCGATCAGTGAAAAATCACCAAGTAAATAATTTTTAAAATATATTAAATGGAACAATGAAGGAATTAAAATGGTTACTTAGAAAATACATATTTTGTGAATGAGTAGACGTACAAAAAGCACACAAGAAAATAACATATTGGAAGATGTAGATCCTACCATACAAGTAATCACATTAAATATAAGTGGATTAAATACTCCAATCAAGTAGATATTGTCAGAAGCAATATTTTAGGTGATCAAATTATATCCTGTTTAAAAGATATACTTTAGATTCAAAGCAAAAATAGATTAAAATTAAAACTAAAATTAAATTGATGAAAAAAGATACATGATACAAACATTAACCTAAAGAGAGTTGGACTGGCTACAGTAATACCAGACAAAATAAACAAATACTATTAATTAGGACAAAAGACAGGATTTTATAATGGTAGAAATGTCCTGAAACGTAATTATTGGCTAATTTTTATTTTCTATTTTGTGATATTGTGCACCATTTCTATATATTCATTGATCATCCCAATTTCGACTTTTTTGAATAGTGAATGTATATATTTAACCTTTCTATCAATATTACCTTCTAGATATGATTTGCTTTTCTGTGTTCTGCATGCTTCTTTTATTTTCTCTTGGTTTAGTTTTTGCTTTTACCTTTTCTTGTTCTTCAGAAATACAAAGGTTTTCAAACTTTTTTAAATATCTTAATTTTCTTCGTATGAATTTTGGAAAGTTTAAGATTATGCATATATATGATTTTTTTCCCAATATTTAATTCTATTTATATAGGTTTTTATCCACTTATAAGTTTGAATTATTTATGTAATTGTATATGGAGCTAACTTATTTTTTATATGTGATATTTCTGTTAGGTGCTGTCAAGTTGGTTGCAACTCATAATGCACAACAGAACAAACTGCCTGGTCCGGTGCCATCTTCACAATCATTGCTATGTCTGAGCCCACTGTTGTAGCCACTGTGTCAACATTTTTCACTGATCATCTGTCTTACCAAGCATGGCATCCTTCTCCAGAAACTGGCCCTCCTAATAACATCTAAAGTGAGATGTCATCTTCCCTTTAAGGAGCATTCTGGCAGTACTTCCAAGATATTACATGTTGTATTCAATATTCTTCTCCTACACAATAATTCAAATGCATTAACTACTCTTCACTCTTCTTTTCTCATTGTCCCACTTTACATGCATGTGAAATGATTGAACATAGTATGGCTTGGGTCAGGCATATCTCAGTTTTCAAAGTGACATCTTTGCTTTTAATACTTTAAAGAGGGCTGTTGCAGCAGATTTGTCCAATGCCGTACATGGTTTTACTTCTTGATTGCTGCTTTTATGGCTATTGATTGTGGATCCAAGTAAAATTAAATTCTTGACAAGGTCAGCATTTTCTCTGTTTATCACGATGTTGATTATTGGTCCAGTTGTGAGAATTTTTGTTTTCTTTATGTTGAAGTGTAATCCATATGGAAAGCTTTGATCTTCATTGGTAAGTGCTTCAAGACCTCTTCATTTCAGCAAGTAAAGTTGTATCACTGCATATTGCAGGTTATTAATGAGTCTTCCTCTAGTCTCGTTGCCTCATTCTTCTTCATGTAGTCAAGATTCTCAGGTTATTTGCTCAGTATATAGACTGAATAAATATGGTGGAAGGATACAACCCTGGCACACACTTTCCTGATTTGAAATCACTCAGTATCCCCTTGCTCTGTTCTAATCACTGCTTCTTAGCCTA
>NW_006922055.1:1212966-1214255 GCF_000298275.1 Orycteropus afer afer | reverse complement strand
CACATAAGAATTTAATCTTTAGAAGGTCCCAATCATCTAGTTTATCTTCTGCTGTTTGTGCATCTCGGGTTATGCTTGATAGTCTATTTATGCCATAAATCATGGCTACTAAGTTTGCCTCTATTTTTTCTTTGATGAACTTTATAATTTTAGGTTTCACTTCTAAGTCTTTGATCCATCTGGAGTTTGTTTTTGTGGATTGTGTGAGGTATGGCTCTTGTTTCATTTTTCAGTAAACGATTATCCAGTTTTGCCAGCACCATTTGTGAAAGAGACTATCTCTTGCCCATTGAATGGATTTTGGCCTTTTGTCAAAGATCAGTTGACCATAGGTCGATGGATCTATTTCTGGATTCTCAGTTCTGTTCCACTGATCTAATAATTCTTTTATTCTGTACCAATATCAGGCTGTTTTGACAACTGTTGCCCTCTAGTAGTAGGTTCTGAGATCTGGAAGTGTGATACCTATTTTGTTCTTCATGTTCAACGGTGCTTTTTTTAGCCGAGCTCTTTCTTTCCAATATAAAATTAGTGATTGGCTTTTCCATGTTTTTGAAAAATGTTGATAGAATCTGCATCAGGATTGTATTGAATGCATAGATTGCTTTGGGTAATATTGACATGTTCACAATGTTCAATATTCCTATCCAAGAGCATGGTATGTTTTTCCTTTTTTGTAGATCTCTTATAGTTTCTAGAAGTAGTGTTTGGTAGTTTTCTTTGTATATGTCTTTTGTGTTCCTGGTAAGATTTATTCCCAAGTTTTTAATCTTTTTTGTATGTATTGTAAATGGTAGGAGCTCTGGTCGCATAGTGCCTAAGGCATTTGACTGCTAACCAGAAGGCTGGTGGTTCAAACCCACCATTCGCTTCTCAGAAGGAAGACCTGACAATCTACTTACTTCTGTAGATGTACCACCTCGGAAACCCAAGGAGGGGTTGCTATGAGCCAGAACTGACCCGATAGCAGTGAGTTTGGTTTGGTTTTATTTTAAGTGGTACTGGTTTCCTTATTTCTTTATCAGAAGCCTCTTTGCTCTTGTAGAGGAATCCAACTGATTTTTTGTTTGCTGATCTTGTATCCTGCTACTATACTAAATTTTTTAATAAATTCCAGTAACTTTCTTCCTGTCTCATGGGTTTTCTATGTATAGGATAATATCATCAGCAAATAGGAATAGTTCACTTCTTCCTTACCAATTTGGATGCCTTTGCTTTTTCTTTCTTGCCTATTGTCCTAGCTAGGAATTCCAATACAATGTTCAATAGAAGTGGAGATAGAGGGCATC
>NW_006922055.1:1210563-1211206 GCF_000298275.1 Orycteropus afer afer | reverse complement strand
CTTTTCTGCATTGATTGTTATGATCATATTGTTATCTTATTTATGTTACTTATGTGATGCATTACATTGATTGTCTTTCTAATGTTGAACCATCCTTGCATACCAGGTATGAATCCCACTTGGTTATGATGCATTATTTTTTTTATACACGTTGTTGGAGTCTATTGGCTAGGATTTTGTTGAAGATTTTTGCATCTATGTTCATGAAGGATATTGGTCTGTAGTTTTCCTTTCTAGTAGTGCCTTTGCCTGGGTTTGGTATCAGAGTTATGCTTGGTTCATAAAATGAATTTTGGAGGATTCCACCCTTTTCTATGTTTTGGAATAGGTTGAGTAGGATTGGTGTCAGCTCACCACTGAATGATTGCTAGAATTCTCCAGTGAAACAATCTGGGCCAGTACTTTTTTTGTTGTTGGTAACTTATGACCTCTTCAATTTCTTCTTTTGTTATGGGCTTGCTCAAATTTTCTACCTCAGTCTGTGTTACTTTAGGTAAGTAGTGTGTTTCTAATAATGTGTCCATTTCTTCTAGGTTTACAAATTTGTTGGAGTACAGTTCTTCATAGTATCTTGATATTACCCTTTTTATTTCTGTTGTTTCTGTTGTGATGTCACCCATTTCATTTCTTATTCATGTTGTTT
>NW_006922055.1:1208734-1210408 GCF_000298275.1 Orycteropus afer afer | reverse complement strand
CCTTTGTTAAGTTTGACAGTGGTTTGCTTATTTTATTAATCATTTCAAAGAACCAATTTCTAGTCTTATCGATTTTTTCTATTGTCTTTCTATTTTCTGTTTCATTGATTTCTGCTTGAATCTTTATTATTTCTTTTTTCTAGGGGTTGAGGTTTTTTTTGTTGTTGTTTTGTTTTTTCTTGCTATTTTTCTTATTTTTGGAGATGTTGGGTTAAGGTATTGACTTTGGCTCTTTCTTCTTTTTTGATGTGTGCATCTATTGCTAAAATTGCCCTCTGATCACTGCTTTTGCTGTGTCCCAAAGATTTTGGTATATTGTATTTTCAGTCTTTTTTGATTCAAGAAATTTTTTAATTTCATTTTTTGTCTCTTCTATTACCCAGTCATTTTTTGAGGAGGGTATTATTCAGTTTCTATGCATTTGTGCTCTTTCCTTTGGTCTTCCTGGTGTTGATTTCTAATTTTATATCATTGTCATCTGTGAAGATATTTTGTAGTATTTCAATGTTTTCAATTTATTGAGTCTTGCTTTGTGGACTAACATACAATCATTCCTGAAGAATATTCCATGTGTGCTGGAAAATAATACATATTTTGCTGTTGTTGGGGGGAGTGCTCTGTAGGTGTCTATAACGTTAAGTTAGTTGATCATATTTTTTAGTTCTTCTGCATCTAGGTTGAGTGTCTTTCCAGTTGTTCTATCTTTTATTGAAAATGGTGTTATTAAAGTCTACTGCTATTTCTGTGGAGTCGTCTATTTGTCTTTTCAATTCTGGTAAAGTCTGCTTTATGTATTTTGGGGTTCTTTCATTGGGTGCATAGATATTTATTATGGTTTTGTTCTCTTGTTCAACTGATTATTTAATCATTATATAATTTCCTTCCTTGTCTTTGTGTGTGTGTGTGATTTAAAAGGAGAAGTTTTATTGACTGTTCTAATTTGAATCTGCTTAAAACAAAAAGAAAAATGTCTAATATGCAAAGCAATAAATGAAAAAAAATTATTTAGCCTAAGTCATTACTGGATACAAATCCACGGCTTAACAATGTGCTTTAAAAAGAAAGCATGAGAGTTTGCAAATGTTCTAACACACAGGGTTAAAAATAACAGGTAAAAGTACATTTGTTTTGGTAATTCTGAATATATATATATACAAAATTTACCAGATATACCCTGTAGTGTAGCACGGCTTAATTTCCAATTTTACAGTCATTCAAAAACCTTGAGGAAACATTAAAAATGTTCCAGGTTACTTTACTGAATGTTGCTGAATATTATGTTCTTGAGCTATTAGAGATAAAAATACTATTGTTTTTAAAGCTATGTGGGGAAGGGAGTAATAGAAGTATCATTATTTTGTTTCTTTTAATCCCATACATGGCTTTATGTTAAAGGGGGATCAATTATGTTAAAAGGAGGGTGACTTGACAAACAGATATCAGTTCCAGCATCAAAGGTATCCTTTTAGTAGAGTCAAAATGTATAACATTTCCAAAGCATTTTCATATTAATCTACTCAAATAATTCTAAATAGTTTAATCAAGGAACTCCCTGTTTAACACTATTTTTCTACACTAATAGTTGCAACAGAATCCCTATTATAGAAAAGGTTCTCTAGGCTTTGATCTGACCCTCAAAGTGACATCCATGTTAAGTGTTAAATGACTGACCTC
>NW_006922055.1:1206991-1208399 GCF_000298275.1 Orycteropus afer afer | reverse complement strand
AGATCATCATGTTGTTTAAACCAAGTCATGTTAATTTACCAATAAAAGTAAACAAACGAACGTTTTAAACAATTTTATAAATTATTTGTTTCTTTTGTTAGTGTCACTCTCTCAACAATATACTAATAGAATGCTACAGGACTAAACACCTAACTTGTCTCCATTTCTTGCAAAGTCCTGGCACTCTGGAAAGAGACTAGTCATCAATCTTCACTGTAGATGTCCCCCACAAAAGGCAGGTGCATGTGGCTTCCAGTGACATTGGGCAGTCGAGATAAGTCTGGCAGGCTTTGGATCCAGGACCTGAGTTCTTTGAGCACCAGATAAACTCTGGCTAGCTTGTGCTTATATTCTTCCAATTTATGCTCTTTCTCTGCAAGGGCTTCTTTTTGACAATGAAGAAAATCTGATAACATTCGAATGAGTTGCTTCCTATCATCTATTTGTGCAGCCAATCTGCCATTATAATCTTCCATCAACATATAAGTACCCTCTACCATTTTAGAAAGCCTTTCTCCAGATTCTTTATCTGTTATTTTATCTAGTATGGATGCTTCTTGGACTTCAACAGGCAAAGAAGCTATCCTCTGATGAACTGCTGCATCACCCGAAGCTGCATTTTCTAGATCTTGTAATGCTCTAATGAGATCTAGAGTCTGTGGTGGTTCACTTGGAGATCCCAGGGAGGAACAGTTTTCATTTTCATCCACCTTTATCTGTTCGTAAGTTCGCTTCCTAGGTTTCTTATCACCATATAGAGCTTGCTTAAGTTGTTCTAACACATCATTTTCAGACCTTTCTTCCCAAATAGATAGAACTCTTCCAAGGTGCTTCTTACAACTTTCATCAGTTTCACTTGAAACATGCTTAAAAGCCTCCACTATCGACGGCACATAACAACAACAATAACAACATAACTGGTGCAAAATCTTTTGGAAACACCGGCCCCTTCCTTTTGCTGTTCTGAATGGCATCATTGGCTAGGTAGAGAAAAGTAAGCTTCCTGTTTGGTTTGGCTTTACGAAGCTCCCGTTCCCACACAGTGACGATGGGCCGTGAGTGCTTGTGATGGTGGATGAGGCATGAAGACAAGGTCTGCACGCTCTGCTGCGAGTTGCTCAACTGACAGCTTCTTCTCCAACGCCGCCTCAGAGAAAGCGGACATCCCTCCGACACCATGTTCACGCAGTCCCACGTGCTAGGGCCGTGTGGAGGAGAGTTTCACCGCCCTCCTCACTGCCTCGCCCCCTCACCTCACCCTACCCCACGTCCTCAATATCCCCGGTGCCACATCCAAGTCCGGCCGCAAACCAGCAAGATGGCATCTGGCCCTGTCCTTCCTTCTCTTGTGTGGCCATTTTGTCTTAAAGTCTGTTTTATCAGATATTAATATTGCTACTTGGGCTCT
>NW_006922055.1:1201669-1206816 GCF_000298275.1 Orycteropus afer afer | reverse complement strand
TCCATTGACAAGTATGAATTTATTGATGTCTTTTTTTTTTATGATGTTGCTGATTTCTTCATTCCATATATTTTTCTGTGCTGAGCTAATTTTGTTTATGAGTCATATTATCATCTCCTTCATTGCTATTTTTTTTAGTATTTGCTAAATATCTTTGCTTGTCCTCTTTATTTTGATGCAGAAGTTTATTATTTTTCTTTGCAGTTACCCTGGAATTTATTATTTTCTTCCCAAGTTTATAAGTCTCTTCTATCTCACAATTGTCTTGACTTCCTCACCATTTAGAACTTCTGTAACTACACTATTTATTCCCTCTTTTTGGTTTGTAGTTGTCCTCATTTACCAGTTGGTGTCTCTGGCTCTCTGTTTACAGTCTTGTAAGCGTATTTTCCTTCAGTTACTTCTATAGTTGGCTTGGTTTCTCAGTTATGTTTTCAGGTGTTAATCATCAATTGTTTGCTGTTTTTGGTTCTCTGTCTGAAGGACTCCCTTTAACATCTTTTGTAAAGTTGGTCTAGTTTTAACAAATTCCTTTAATTTCTGCTGGTCTGGAAATCTCCTGATTTCACCCTCATATTTGATAGACAATTTTTCAGCATAACCAGAAGGTTAGTGGTTGAAACCCACCAGCTGCTCTGTGGAAGGAAATTGGGGTGATCTATTTCCATAAAGATTTACGGTCTCGAAAATTCAATGGGGATCACTATGGGTTAGAATCAACTCAATGTTTTGTCTGGTTCTGAAATCTTAGTATTAATCTTCTGGATTTCTATTTATTGTTTTTGTATCATTTCTAATTTTTTGTTTATTTTTTCGATTTATTCTTGCATTGTTTTCTTAAATTGTTCTAGAGTTTTGTCTGTGTTTCCTTTAATTTTGTCAGTGTTTTCCTTGATCTGTTGAAGGATTGTTGATCTCCATCCATTGAGGGTACCCAAATATAATTCTTTTGAATTTCTTATCAAGGAGTTCCAATGCTGCTTCTTTCTCAGAGATGTTTTTTGGGTTTGTATCCTTGTCTCTTGTTTCTACTACTTTGTCTTGCTTCTTTGTGTGGACTGTAATGCTCTGTTGTCTCTGAGACATTGTGGTGATATTATACTTATGTTTCATGTGTGAAAGAGACTGAGCATGTGTGCACAGCTCTCTGTTAGCTGTTCGTAATGAGCAGTTGAGCTGGTATGGGAGCTCTAGTGGCATTTTGCCTAAAGCATTTGACTGCTAACTAGAAGGCTGGTGGTTCAAACCCACCAACCACTTCTCAGAATGAAGATGGGGCAATCTGCTTTCCTAGTGATACTGCCCCAGAAACCCAAGGAGAGGTCACTTTGAGTTGGATCTGACTTGATGGCAGTGAGTTTTTTTTTTTCTTTTTTTTTTCCAATTTTGAGCTGGTATGGGCTACCACCTAACATTGGTTAATTGGTGAAAAAGCAATTGGTGCTCCTCAAGCAGTGGGTGAGGCTACAGGAGGTACAGATAATTAGTTGGGTTGTATTGAAACAGTTGCTGTCTTCCACTCAGTTAGATAATAATAATAATAATAATAATAATAATAATAATAATACCAAAAGAAGTAAAAGCAAGAGAACAAAAACTTGAGCAGGGCCAATAGGAGCAATCACACACACACACACAAAATGCAATAAATGAGAAGAACAATATTGAGAATATATTAAAAATGATAAAAGAAAGATAATGAGAAAAAGAAAAAAAAAATCCACATTATCTGGGGAAGGAGGAATGAGAGAAAAAAGTAAGAGTAAAAGAATAGTAAAGAATGAATGGAAAAACAGCCAAAAGGAAGCAAGGCATGGGAACAACCAAAAGAAAGAAAGAAAATAAAAGGAACCAGGAAAAGAGAAGCAAAAAAAAAAAAAGAACAAAACAAGAAGTGTGACAGGAAAGAGAAGAAGGGGAAAAAAAAAAGGAAGAAAAATAGTAATTTAAAAATAAAAAAGAACAATCAAAAACAAAACTGTGGGAAGGCAGGGCACAGCACCCAGGCTCTGTCAGGGCACAGACCGGGATTGAATTCCTGCTGGTCAAGAAGGTGGGTGGAGGTGGGGGATGGCTACACCTTTGTTCACCAAGAATGTTTGGGGTTTAAGAATAACAAGGGGACTATGGCACCTTCCCAGTTGTCAGCCTCCAGTCAACGTCCAGTGTGGCTGCCAGTGATGTCCTCGGCAAGCTGGGCCCACTCCTGTGTCACTCAGGTAAAAAAGCAGCTTGCATATATTCAAAATAGTGGTGCCCACAACTTGTAAATATTTGATATGACTGTGCCCTCAGGACAGCCAATGGCAGTCCACAGGTCTATTTGTTTCTTCTTCTCTGTTTTTCCTTCTGGTTGTCAGGCACCAATGCAGTCCTTGCCCATGCAGTCTTTAGTCAGAGAGCCGATTCTTAGGTTGCTACTGGGATATATTCAAAACGGCTGTGCCGTCAGGACAGCCAGCAGTCCACAGCTCTGTTTGTTTCATTACTTACTGTTTTCATTCAAGTTCTTCTACTAGTTGGTATTTAATCCACTTCTTTATCCTTGTCTTCAAAGCTCAGGGTTCCAGGATCATCTTCTGGATTGTTTTCAATTGGTTTGTCACTGCTTTGTTGCAGAAGATCTGTGCAGCTTGTCTGCCTATTCTGCCATCTTGCTGGAACTCCTCCCTGCAATTGTTTTCTAAGTGAGATATTTAATGGTTTATTTTTCATCAAATACTTTTTAAATCTAATTTTGTACATTGCTATCTGCCTTAGTTTCCTAGTGCTATTGTTACAGAGATATCACAAATGGACAGCTTTAAGAACAGAAGTTTATTTTTCTCACAGTTCATAAGGCTAGAAATCTAAATTCAGAACACCAGCTATATGAAAAAGCTGTCAGCTTTGAAGAAGGAAGATCTTTGACTCTCTACTTCTGTAGCTCTGACATTCCACAGTCTCTTGGCAATCTTCATGTGGCATCTATCTTCTACCTTTCTGAGTTTTCTTCTGTGTTTAGTATGCTTTTTTATTACTCAGAAGTGATTAGGTTTAACACACACTGATACAGTCTCATTAACATAATAAAGAAAACTATATTCCAAATGAGATTATAAGCACAGATATAGGCTTTGGGATGCCAGTAGATATTTTGGGGGACACAATTTAATCCATAATGCCATCTTATTTCTGCTTTTCCAATCTCTACTCTCTAATGCTGAGTACTTCATATTTGTATTTTCTAGAAATGTGAATGTTAAGTTTTATTTTGACATTATATTTTCAGCCAAAGATAGTTATGTATTTTGACAATACTTCCACTTGACTTTAACATATGTTCATTATCAGCAAATACTAGTATTAAATCTGATTTTTCTGAAATTATAAATGTGTTGAAAAATGGTTATTTATCTCAACCTGCACACTCTCTCTCATACCTAGAATGGTTGCTACACATGAATCGTTTGTTTATAACAACCTGCAAACCCCTGACTCTTAAATTATTCATACATGCTCATCATATTCAAGTTTGAAAATTATCTCCTGCTGAAATCATTCCCTGATGCACCAAATTGAGTTGCATGGCCCTTCCTTGAGTTTTTAAAGCTCTCTGCTTTCAGTTTGATCACAGCATTTTCTGCATTCTTTAATTGTCTGTACATTTGCCTGCCTATCTTCGTAGAACACATGCTACAAGATAACATAAACTGTGTCTTCACTCACTTTTGTATTGACCATGCCTGGTATATTTTCTGGCAGATAGTACACTGTCAGTGACAGTTGAATTTCTTGAAAGAGGCTTTTCTCTTTAATTCTTTACTTTCTTTTCCCAAGGCACAACATATTTGTTTGTAGTAAACAACTTTTATTTTCTATTCAAGTTCCTTCTGTCATAACAAAAATAGAAACAAAGATCATCATTTCAACAAATGCTGTTGGAACAACTGGACACATGCAAATAAAATAAAATACACCAAAGTTTAAATCTTTCACAGAAATTAAATCAATATAGTTCATAGATTTTGTGCTAGAGGATAAAAAAGGATCCCAGATTCAAACATTTTCTATAACTGCACTGCCTCAAGTTGGTTCAACTCATAGTGACCCTTCCTTGGGTTTCCGAGGCAGTATCTCTACAGAAGTAGGTTGTGCAGTCTTCCTTCTGAGGAGTGGCTGGTGGGTTTGAACCACCAGCATTCTGGTTAGCAGTGAAATGCCTTAGGCACTATACCCTTTTAATAAGCCTTAAAAGGACAAAGACAAAACAAAGGTAATCATCCAGGATGAGGAAAACCATCAACATATACACAGTACAGAAACCAAATGGAGTCTGCTGACTCATGGCCATGGGGCTAATTATATATGATTAAAAAAATAAAAATAAAATCACCACAAAACCATGATTGGTGGTAGTTCAGTTCATCATTATATCAGGCAGGACTACAAACATGAGGGAAGGACCATGATTGACATCTGTACACAACTGAAGATTAATAAGGGCTATAGGCTTGGTTCTGGGGCTTCAATCACCTGGCTGTGTGTTGGTCCAGGAAGACCAAATAATGAGGCTCTGAGTCATGGTCAACTTTAAACTTAAGTTAGATAACATGTGACTATTTTCACATGTAGGCAAGTTCCCTGGTTCTTCGTGTATACGTGAAAGCAAACTGCCCCTTTCTATGTGTGTACTGACTTGTCTAAGCATACCTCCATTGCTGGTTTAATGGTCAGAAAAAACTCAAATGACATCTGAATTTATGTAAGGATGAAAATAGAATTAGGGCTTCCATTGTAGGCCACAGACTTCCACAAACCAAGTGCTAAGCTCTAATGGAATCTCAATGTAAATTATAATACCATACAATTTCCAGGATTTAGCATAGAAGAAAATATAGGTGACACTGGGTTTGGTGATGACGTTCTAGATACTTTACCATAAAACCAAAAAAAAAAAAAAAAAAACCTCACTGCTGTTGAGGCTAACCCAACTTATAATGACACTTCCTGGGGTTTATGAGGCAGTGTCACTACAGAAGTAGATTGTCCAACCTTCCTTCTGAGAAGTGGCTGGTAGGTTTGAACCGCCAGCCTTTCTGCTTAGCAGTCAAATGCCTTAGGGACTATGTTACCAGAGCTCCTACTTTACCAAAAGCTCAAAGAAA
>NW_006922055.1:1177269-1201319 GCF_000298275.1 Orycteropus afer afer | reverse complement strand
TTTTTTTTTTTGTTATGTAAATGGACAATATTAATGTAGGCTGTGTCTTGAGACAGTCTTTTTTGAAATATAAAAAGAGCGGATTAAGCAAGAAATTGAGGAAGTAGACATGGGGGTGGATAGGACAGAGCGTGAAGATCACTGAAGAATCAAGCCAATGTCCGGAAACTAAGAAGAGACAAGGATTTTTCCCCAGCGCTGACAAAGTACTAGATAACTAAGACAGACGCTATTAAGAGAATGAAAGAGACAAGCCTCACACGGGAGAAAATATTTGCAAAGTACATATCTGATCAAGGACTTGTACCACAAATATACAAAGAACTCATAAAATTCAACACTTAGAAAACAAACAACATAATTATAAATTGCCCAAAATATCTGAACAGACAACTAACTGAAGAAGATACATGGATCAAAAATAGCGATATGAAGAGATTCTGGACATTATGTGTCTTTAAACCCACTGTCATCAAGTCTTTTCTGACTCATAGTGACCCCACATTGGGTTTCCAAAGCTGTATATCTTTATGGAAGTAGTTTGGCTCATTTTCTTCCTGCAGAGCAGCTGGTGGGTTTGAACCACAGACCTTCTGGTTAGCAAACAAATGCCTTACTGACTACACCACCTGAGTGCCTTTAATATGTCTTTGGGAAACTGCAAATGAAAACATAAATGTGATACCACTACATATCAATTAGAATGGCTACAGTCCAAAACAAATTAAATGCTGTTGAGGATATGGAGCAACAGAAACTCATTCATTGCTGGTGAGAATGCAAAATGTTACAGCTACTTTGGAAGACAGTCTGGCAGTTTTTTAGAAAGCTAAACATAGGCTTACATTCAACCCAGCAATCAAGCTCTTAAATATTTACTCAAAAGAGCTGAAAGTATATGTGTACATAAAAACTTGAATGTGAATGTTTATAGCAGTTTTATTCACAATTGTTAAAAATTGGAAGCAACAAAAATGTCCTTCAAAAGGTGACAGGAAAAACAAATCATAGTACATTCATATAATGGAGTATTATTTAGAGATAAAAAGAATTGCACTATCAAGCTTCAGAAAGACATGAAGAAACTATACTGCTGATTGAAAGACCTCAGTGTGAAAAATGACGTTCTGCAAAAGGCAAAACTATAGAAACAGTGAAATCACCAGTGGTTGCCAGGGCTTAAGAAGAAAGACAAAATGGATGAATGGGTGGAACACAGGGCATATTTAGAGCAGTAAAACTATTTAAGGGAGTAGACTTATTCTGGGGGAGACTGTCATTGTAGACGTATGAGTATTATGAATTTGTCAAAACCCATATGACTATGTAACACAAAAAGTGAAATCTAATGTAAATTCTGTACTTTAGTTAATAATACTATATTAATACTTGTTCATCACTTGCAAAATTTATCAAATGTACCACAGGAGTTATTTATTTAATTAATTATTTTTAATTTGTTATTGTGTGCCAGTTACAGAGGAACAGTGTGGAGAGGGAAGAACTATGTGGAAACTCTGTACTTCCTGCGACATTTTCCTATATACCCACAACTGCTCTAAATATTTAAATCTACTTTTAAAAAATTATTTTCACCAATGTTATATACTGATTTTTTAATAGGAAGAAATAACAGGAAATGGAATATATAGTACACAGTAGGAAGAGGTTCAGAATTTGAATGAAAACCAGATGACTCAAAAAGTGGGAATATTAATTTATAGGGATAGTCTCCTATATCACCTGCTTAGTTAGCAAATTTAAATTAAAAAAAGCAATTCCTTTAGGCCTTATGCTACAGATCTTCCACAGATATGGAAGTAGATTCTATAGAAAGATTTTACATAGGCTGCTGAAAGTTTTTGAAGCATCAATCACTCTCATGAGAATTCAGTGAACAGTCAAATGTCCAATCAGAAAACACACTTGGCTTTTACCACTTTGTTGAGGAAATGATTTCATTCTGTATCATTTGCTCTGACCCATTCTGTTTTGCCTAACACCCACACATGTTTATTCAGCAGCAAAATCAAAATTATACTGTAAAAGAATCATGAATTTTGTAATCTGATAAACTAGGGTTGAATCTTTATTATTTATTTTTGGGTATCTCCCTTGACTTGGAAAACTGTGTGAAATCCCACAATTAGATACTGTTATAACTTTCCATGCCATGTCATTTATTTGTACACAGTTATTTAATTCCACCACTCACCTGTCTGTTTGTCATACTGTGACAGCTTGTGTGTTGCTGTAAGGCTGGAGGCTATGCCACCAATGTTTCAAATACCAACAGGGTCACCATGGTGGACAGGTTTCAGCAGAACTTCCAGACTAAGACAGACTCGAAAGAAGGAAAAGGTCATCTGCTTCTCAAAGAATTGGCCAGTGAAAACCTTATACATAGCAGTGAAACACTGTCTGATATATTACTGGAAAACTTTATGAATAGCCCTGAAACATTGTCTGATATAGTGTCAGAAGATGAGCCACTCAGGTCAAAAGGCACTCAAAATATGACTGGGGAAGAGCTGTCTCCTCAGAATACAGCCAACCTTAATGATGTGGGTGGAGTCAAGCTTTCAGGACCTTCATTCGCTGAAGTGGCACAACTCAAAATGAGAAGAAACAGCTGCAAACATCCATTAACAGTCAGAACATGGGATGTGCAAAGTATGAATCTAGGAAAATTGGAAGTTGTCAAAAATGAAATGGAATGCGTAAGTATTGATATCTTAGGCATTAGGGACCTGAAATGGATTGGGTTTGGCCATTTTGAATCAGACAACTATATGATCTACTGTGCCAGGAATGACAAATTGAAAAAGAATGTTAGTGGTAGGATAATATCCATACACCTACAAGAGATACCGGTTAATACTATTATTATTCAAATTTACACACTAACCACCAAAGCCATAGATGAAGAAATTAAAGATTTTTACCAACTTCTGCAGTCTGAAATTGGCCAAACATGCAATCAAGATGTGTTGATTATCACTGGTGATTGGAATGCAAAAGTTGGAAACAAATAAATATCACCAGTATTTAGAAAACATGGCATCAGTGATAGAAATAACGCTGGAGATTGCATGATAGAATTTTGCAAGGCCAATGACTTATTCATTGCAAATACCTTTTTTCAACAACAAAAACAGCAGTTATACACATGGACTTCGCTAGCTGGAGTACACAGGAATGAAATAAACTACATCTGTGTAAGGAGGCGATGGAGAAGCTCAACATCTTCAGCCAAGAAAAGGCCAGGAGTTGACTGTGGAACAGACCATCAACTGCTCATGTGCAAGTTCAAGTTGAAGCTAAAGACAATTAAAATAAGTCCACAAGAGCAAAAATATAACCTTGATTATATCCTTCCTGAATTTAGACACCATCTCAAGAATAAATTTGATGCATTGAACACCAATGACCAAAAACCAGAGGAATTGTGGGCCGACATCAAGAACATCATCCATGAAGAAAGCAAAATGTCATTAAAAAGACAGGAAAGGAAGAAAAGACCAAAATATATGTCAGAAGAGACACTGAAACTTGCCCTAGAATGGAGAGTGGTTAAAGCAAATGGAAAAATCAACAAGATAAAAGAGCTGAAGAGAAGATTTCAAAGAGCAGCTCAAGAAGACAAAGTCAATTATTATAATGAAATGTGCAAAGACCAGGAATTAGAAAACTGAAAGGGAAGAACACACTCAGCATTCATCAAGGTGAAGGAACTGAGGAAAAAATTCAAATCTCGAGTTACAATATTGAAAGATTTTATGGGAAAAATATTGAATGATGCAGGAAGCATCAATAGAGGATGGAAAGAATACACAAAGTCACTGTACCAAAAAGAATTGGTTGATGTTCATCTGTTTCAGGAGGTTGCATATGATCAAGAACCAATGGTATTGAAGGAAGAAGTCAAAGCTGCACTTTGAATTCATAAAGAACAAGGCTCCAGGAATTGATGGAACACCCATTGAGATGTTTCAACAAATGGATGCCACTCATCTTTGCCAAGAAATTGGAAGACAGCTACCTAGCCAACTGACTGGAAGAGATCCATATGTGTACCCATCTCAAAAAGAGGTGATCTCACAGTATGTGGAAATTATTGAACAATATCATTAATATCACACACAAGTGAAATTTTGCTGAAGATAATTTAAAAAATGATTGCAATAGTATATTGACAAAACTTCCAGAAATGCAAGCTGGATTCATAAGAGGATGTGGAATGAGGGATATCATTGCTGATGTCAGATGGATCTTGGCTCAAAACAAAGAATACCAGAAGGATGTTTACTTATGCTTTATTGAGTATGCAAAAGCATTTGATTGTGTGGATCATAGCAAATTATGGATAATATTGAGAAGAATGAGAATTGCAGAACACTTAATTATACTCATGAGGAACGTGTACATAGACCAGGAGGCTGTCATTTGAAAGAACAAGAGGACACTATAAGGTTTAAAATCAGGAAGGGTGTGCATCAGGGTTGTATCCCAAATAAGGCTTGAAGTACTTACTAATGAAGATTAACAACTACAGTCTTTAGTATGGATTACATCTCAATATAAAGAAAACAAAAATCCTCACAACTGGACCAATAAGCAGCATCATGATACATGGGTAAAAAATTGAAGTTGTCAAAGATTTCATATTACTTTGTTCCGCAATCAACACCAATGGAAGCAGCAGTCAAGACATTAGTTGATATATTGCACTGGGCAAATCTGCTGCTAAAGACCTCTTAAAAGTGCTGAGGGGAAAAGATGTATCTTTGAAGGCTAAGGTGTACCTAACCCAAGCCATGGTATTTTCAATTGCCTTATATGTATGTGAGAGCTCACAATGAATAAGGAAGATGGAAGAAGAGTTGATGTTTTTGAATTGTGTTGGTGAAGAATGCTGAAAGCACCATGGCCTGCCAAAAGATCTAACAAATCTGTCCTAGAAGAAGGGCAGCCAGAATTCTCCTTCGAAGTGAGAATGACAGACTTCATTTCACCTGCTTTCATCATGTTGTCAGAAGGGGCCATTCTCTGGAGTAGAATATCAAGCTTGGTAAAGTGGGTCAACAAAGAAAGGGATGGCCTTCAACAAGATGGATTGACACAGTGGCTTCAATAATTGGCTCAGGTATAACAAATAGTGTGAGGCTGGCACAGGACCGGGCAGTGTTTCTTTCTGTTGTACATAGGGCCTCTATGAGTTAGAGCCAAACTGATGGCACCTAACAACAACATAACAATTATTTAATTAATGTCCTTTATTTGTTTACTAATAGATCCCTCATTCCTGCTGCCACCACTAACAAAGTGTTCTTATTGTTGTTGTTTTCTATTAAGTCAGCTCTGATACATGATGACCTAATGTATAACAGAACCAAATATTGCCCAGTTCTGTACCATTGTCATGATCATTAGGATTTTCAACTAATGGATGTTGGATGCTGTTACTTTTCATTTTGTATCATGCCACATCAGAAAATGGAGGACCCAAAGGCTAGGCTCCATCTACATCATTGAGATTGATGCTACTTTGAAGAGACAGCATTTCCCCAATCATATTTTAGGGCCCGCTAACCTGGCAGGCTTATCTTACAGCACTATATAGAACAATATTCTATTGTGATCCATAAGGGTTTCATTGGCTAATTTTTGAAAGTAGATTGTCAGGCCTTTCTTCCTGGTCTGTCTTAGTCTGGAAGCTCCACTGCAAGTTGGCCACCATGAGTGACCCTGATGGTATTTGAAATATACATGGCGATCTTCCAGCAACTTAACAACATGCATGCCACCATGGTATGACAAACTGAGAGACAGATGGCAGACACAGACAAAGTGTAGGTACCCAATATGTATTATTTATGTAGTTTGGATAAATTAGTTAAGTTATCTGAGTGTTAATTTCCTCATGTGTAGAATAAAAATAATAATATCTCAATAAGTTGTATTGAAGATTAAATATTTTGATGTGCTATTGTTGGGAAATGTGCTCTATGTACATAATACTTCCCCTCACTGGTAATGATCATACTCTTTCAAGCCAAGATTACCATCATATATAAAATGATGGGGAGCCTGTACACATTTGAATATCTTCCCTCCTTTCTGAGTCTAATATCTGCAACATCCTCAAGGGCCAGGGCCATTTCAATGAACAGCTCTTCAGATGTATTCTGTGCTTCACTCTCCAATAATCTCCTCCCACATTCACCACATTGCTACTCTGAGATCATATTTCACATGTCTGGAACCCTTAAAGTGTAACATAGAAATGTGAGGGAAAAGTGAATTAATTAGAAGTAGGATACACTGGGGAGTATGGTATATGGCTAACATTCCTTGTATGTAGCTTTTTTTCTACTGCTTGTGGCATCTTCTTCTTCTCAGTCTTACGTCAGGGCATGAAGAATAATTACTAAAACGGAGGCAGAAACAGGATTGTATTTCTAACTTTTATTTCTTGTATAATATTCATTTCATTACACTTTTTTTCTTGCTATTTATTTTGTTCATAGACTTTTTTATATTATGAGAAAGAAAACTGTTTTATTGAGGGTATACTTTTTATACTTCTCCTAATTAGTTTAAAGATTGCATGCTGATTGCAATAGGATAGTAGAATTAATCTAAATATCCATTTTTAGTAGACTGGATAAAACAAATGGTGCTAAATTCCTAAAATTCAGTTGTTGAAATAAATAAACTAGATCTGTACACATCTATGTGGATAATATACAAAAATAATAATAAGAGAAAAATTCAATCATTATAAAGTATTTTCTTCCTGGTGCTATAGTGTGTTTTATTCTCATCTCAAAAAAAGTTCTTCTCTTAACTGTTGTTGAATGAAGTTAGACTTTTACACAGACAAGAAAAAATGCTCTGTAGTCAGAAAATTTAACTTTCACAATAGCTCAAACAGTTCTTGTTAGATTCTGTCAAGTTGAGTTTTACACCTAGTGACCACATGTGACTGAGCAGAAATGTCCCATAGGGTTTCCTTCACTGCAATCTTTACAGTAGCTAATTACCAGGTCTTTTTTCCCCTTGGAATAGGGCTGTTTGTTCTAACCACTGACTTTTCACTTACAGTCGAGTATTTAACTTTGTGCCACCACAGCTTAATAGGTAATAATACATGTTAGTTAGATAAATGAATGGATTACCAAATTAAAGGTAAAAAGTAATGAATCAATCAATGAATAGTGAATGAACAAATGAAGGAGCTAATCTAGTGCTGAGGTGCTCTGCACTGGACAGTAAACCAGTGCTTTTCTTTCTGACTCCTGACATTTGTGTCAGGCCTACACTTGAACTCACAAACAAAAATGTGTGACTATTTCCTTCCAACATATCAATTGTCACACAATGTCAATTCACAGTGAAAAAGGGCCATATTATTACATCATCTTCATTATCTTGCTGGTAAAATTGGCAAGCAATGAATACCTAGTTCTTCAACACCCAAAGAACTTCAAGTTACCATTTTGAAAATCATCACTAATATAATAATATTTCTTTTTAAATCCACACACATAAGAATAACTTAATAATGAAAAAAAAAAAGGATAATAGGAGTGAGGTCAAAAGGTGTTTTCTAGAGGAGATTCTAATTTACACCTCTGGCTTGATAGAGCTTAGTGCTGCAAAGGAGAAAACAAGTGAATAAATAGCTGAAAATGATTCAAAATGAACATTTCCTGTATTTAATTCAGCTTTTGTCATCTTACAATGGCTTTTTGTAAAAAAAAAAATCTGTTTTTCTTTCTTAGCCTATTCATGTTCCGATGCCAAAATTGTACTTATTTTGAAAAGAAACCCTGAACAGTCTTTATTTTTTTTAGTTCTAAGGCACTGAAAATGCCTGGTAGAAATCAAGAAAAGAAGAAAAAGAAGAGACAATTTGCTGAAAGGGAAACAAAAATAATTTTATGGTATCTGACAAAAGAAACGGAGCTAAAGTGCCTAAAGCATCTGACTGCTAACCAGAAGACTGGTGGTTCAAACCCACCAGCTACTCCTTGGAAGGAAGATTGAACAATCTATTTCTGTAGAGATACCTCCTTGTAAACCCAAAGAGAGGTTGCTATGAGTTGAAATTGACTAGGGGGCAATGAGTCTGTTTTGGTTTGGTTGGTACTGTTAAAAGCTCTTGTGGTGTAGTGGTTAAGGCATCTGACTGCTAACCAAAGGGTCAGAGGTTTCAAAACCACCGATGACAGTTCCATGGAAGAAAGACGAAGCAGTAAGCTTCTGTAAAGATTTACATCTTGGAAACCCAATGAGAGTCACTATGAGTCAGAATCAACTTGATGGCAGTGACTTTTTTTTTTTTTTTTTTTTTTTGGATACTATGAAAAATATTCTGTGAAGGGTTTTGAAATTATAAAAGATAATATAAGAACATCATTAAAACCTTTTAAGGGAAAAACAAAACAAAACTTTTATGAACTCTATAACCTTAACACAATTATTTCAATGTTTGCCTATCCATTTCATTTTTTTAATCATTTCTTCTGTTTTTGTTAATCAGCATACTTTATCTAAGGCCTCAATATAGTCATTAAATGCATATTAATTTAGGGTAAGGAAAAAACCCTTTAAAGCAGAAAATATTTTCTTCAAGAAGATGATTTTACTAGGCTAGCTGGGTATTTATTTTAGCCCCTTGAGTTTTTAATAGTGAACTTATCACCCAGCATCTCAACAGAATCTGGTATGCTAGTCTTTGAGCAAGAGCACAAGTACGAGTACACTTTTATAATACAAAAAATCTTTTGATTGTTTTTTTTATTTTATACTTCAAAGTGTTTTTTGAAAATCTTGGGGGGTGGCAATGTTTAGACTAAAAGCTGTCGTTTTTATTATTATTTTATTTATTATATCCATTTATTATATTATTCCCAACATTAGCCATTATCAAGCTTTCCTGGAAACTTAAAGACAATAATTACAGCCATTAAGAAAGAGATTGTGACTGTTCTGCATATTTACTTCCTCCAAAGAGAGATTTCCTCATTATGTACTGCACTGATGCACACATTAAGGTGGGGTTGCACAGGTGGGCCTCGTCTCATGGGACCTTTTGTGACCTGTATTAGCACCTGCCTCTAAATTCCATGATCTTTTCTGTAGAGTCTTCGGAAGAGATATTAACTTTTAGACTCCCAGAGACCATCCTAGTCTCTTTTACTCCAACCATTCTTTCTCAAAAAGGGCATAAATCTTTCTGAAATAACTCCATTTAAGCTGCATGTTGTTTAAGGAAACCCCAGGTTATGTTCTTAAGCTTAAGACTTGGGCCATATTCCATCTACCTTCCAAATGCTACTATTATTCTCTGTCACTATCTAAATGTTACCATTATATATTCAAATTGCAGTTTTCCTTGACAAATGAGAAGCAAGCTCTCTCCACTTCCCTTAGCTCTGAGATACCTTCAAATTCCATTTGCTCTGATTCTTCCCTCTCCTTGAAATTTTAACCACAGAAGGCAGGGGATGGAGACATCCAGAAGAGTCTCATACATCATCTTTCTTTTGCTAGATCTATTTCCATCTCTCTTACTCTCTTCCTGCAATATCTGATACCAGAAACTCTTTCTATTTCCCAGTCCTTTCTAACAGAATCCTCCCAGATCATATCTGCCTCCTCTCCATTAACATTGTTTCTCCCTTTCCTGGGGACAATAATGGTAGAAGGACTGTAGGGGGGGAAAAATGGGGAAAACTCCAATTGGGAAATATTTCAAATTAACTATAACTATCAGAAAAGGAATCAGGCTTCACATTCAGGTTTATGACAGGAGCAACTGAATGAATAATATTGTTATTTTCTAAAGTGTGCAGCTAGAGGAATTGGTTGGAGGCTATGGCATGCAAAGTTCCGTTTTGGATATAGTAAGATGTGTGCAAGACATTTGAATAATGATGTGAAATAAACAAACAATATATAAGTCTGGATCTCAGCAGAGATTTCTAGAGTCAAACTGTAGGTTTGAAGTACATAAGCCTACAAGTAATATTTAAAACCATAGAGATGAACAAGCAACTAGCAATAGAGCTTACACAGAAACAGAAGATAACAAGAGTGATTTCTAACAAACACCAAATACTTAAAGGCTGTGTAAAACAGGAGATCAGGCCAGCGAAGAAAACTGAAAGGGATCAATTTAAGAAGTAGGAGCAAAAATATATGGAAATTATATCTCTATCTCTATCCCTATCTATCTATCTAATCTCACACAAATCTTTTACTGTGTGTAATGGAATGTCAAGTACATGGTGTTTAGTAATAAATTTTCATGATTGAACAATTGGTCCTTAAGCTAGAAATCTTTACTTTCTATGTTATTCTTAGCACTTTTTGCATTTCTTTATTATAATATTGCCTCCTTTTACTGCAATTCTTTTATTTTTCTTTATCCCCTTCCTCCATCTGCCTGAACACTCCTTAGAGGCAGAGACTTTTTAAATTTCTATGATGATTTTGCATAGAAATTATGTCACTTTGAACACTAAAGTGTGCCTAACCCCAGTTATGGTATTTTCAATCACTTAATATGCATGTGAAATCTGAACAATGAATAAGGAAGACCAAAGAAGAATTAATTCTTTTTAATTGTAGTGTTGGCAAAGAATACAGAAAATACCATGGGCTGAATGAAGAATGAACAAATCTGTACTGGAAAAGTGTAGCCAGACTGCTCCTTAGGAAGAAGAATGGCTAGATTTTATCTTACCTATTTTGGTCATTTTGTCAGAAGGGACCAATCCCTGAGGAAGGGTTTCAAACTTGGTAAAGTGTACAGTCAGAGAAAAAGGGGAAGATTCTCAATGAAATGGATTGACACAGGGGCTGCAATGATGGGCTCAAGCATAGCGAGGATTGTGAGATGGTACAGGACCAGGCGGTGTTCTGTTCTGTTGTATGTAGGGTTGCCATGAGTTGGAATCTACTCGATAGCACCTAACAAAAACAACATGTCCTTTTTGTAGAATCTGTTATATGGCAAATACTCAATAGATAAGCATTTGAAACAAACAAAGAACAACAAAAAATCCTCACCGCCATCTAGTCGATTACAACTCACAGAACCCCCTCTGGGTTTCTGAGGTGGTAAATCTTTATGGAAGTAGATTGCCCAGTCTTCCTTCTGCAGTGTCTGATGGGTTTGAACCACCAGCATTCTGGTTAGTACTCAGATGCCTTAGGCACTACAGCATCAGTGCTTATCTCTAACATTGACTGCCATTCATAGCCTCATCTTATGCTAAGACCTTTGTGACCTCTTTCTGGCTTCTTAATTTCCCTTTACATGATCTTCACTTTTTAGGACCCTCTGCTAGTGCCTTTTTTATTTTTCTCATATCAGAAATTGATTAAAAATAATAACATCTGTGGATGTGTTAGCAGAATAAGGCTAGTCATTATTATACTAGGTGACTTCTAGATTCAGAAATTCCATCTTTATTATTTATCTCAAAAGGCTGGTACTAATATTGGAGAATTCCTTGCAGGTAGGAAAGTAGTTCAATATTTTTGGTGGTGGAGTAAAAGTGATGTGGAAAAATTTTAGGCAACTGGTACATTCAGTCATGCTTTGTGTTGCATAATTTAATTTGACAACTACTCTTGTTATGCATCAGGTCAACCCTTCCTGGAAGCATACACATGGCTAGAAAAATCTCTAGTGAGTAAGAAGGGTAAAATGCTCTTTGCTGGGAAGATGTCCAGAAAAGCATTTTCTGGAAACTAACTCTTATCTTGTTCCTATTTTTAAAAGCAGAAATGGCTCTTTGTAGCAACAAATGAATACAAAATGTGTGATATTGTTTTATTGTAGCTAGCTCTTGAAGTGGAATAGAGGAAAAGGGAAGAAATGGAGTTGCTTTGGGCAGGGATTATAACTTGACCACAATAGTCATAGCTTTTATTTATCTCCACCTGTAACACCTACCATGATTCCTTGTGTCTCCCTCATTTTTTTCCTATCAGTTACTCACAGAACAAAAATGGATCATTTAGTAAGGATTGTATTGGTATGTCTTAGGGCTATAAAAGAAGTTTTGTCATGATATGTATTGCATTCTTGATAATTAAATGTTTTTATCCAATCATCAGTTGGTCCAACTCAAAACAACACATCATAATGATTTTATGGTGAAATTCTAGAACACTATAAGTTATATAAATTAAAATTCTACTTCATATGGTCCCTGAAATTGATATTGTTTAAAAAAAGTATCACTTTCATTTTGTTTGATTGAGTATGTGTATTGTGGGGTACATATTTCAATAGATGTCAAAGTTAATTCTCATCTCTGTCTTATATTTAATTACATTCTATACATAGTGCCCTTCTAATAAATAATTCTAGAAAATTATTGTGATAGTGAGGGAAAAGGAAAATAGTGTTTAAGTAGAAATTCATTAATTACATCACACTTATCTCTAAAATATTTTGGAGATGGATTAAACTTAAAATTTATACATATTGCATAAATGTATATAGTTAGTGAAAGGAAGAAAGTTCAAAGAAATGTGAAAGTGGTGGGTTGCAAAGATTATTATTCAGAAGTCAGGAATGAGATAATTAGTGGAAATAATTTGTCTTTAAACGTTAGAAATTGCTTTATTTTGGGCCTCATGTTCTTTCATCTGGATCATTCCAATATTCAGCTAAATATTCATTTACCACCAGTCTTTCCCCTTTCTAATCTCAAAACCATAGGTATCTTTCTAAATATCCATTTGATCAGATCATATTTTTTCCTATAAATTTATTTAATGACACCTCATTTCCTACAGGACAATGGTTTGAGTTCTGAACATGGCATACAACATTGTTTGCAGTCAGTACATGGAATACTTGCCAGACTTATCCTGCACCCCAAATAATGGGGGTTTTGTGAACTTCCTACACTCTCTCTTCCACTTCTCTATCTGATCAAATAGCTCATTCTTTAAATTTCCTGTATTTTCTGATTTAAAAATTAAAAGTCTTATTTGCTTATGCATTGTTTGTCACAGCTCTTCTTCCACTGAGCATTGAGCTTCTCAAAAGCAAGAGACACTTGCCTTCCTTGGCATCTCCAGAGCTCAGAGCTGCACCTAACCCAGCAGAGTTGGCACTGTGAACATGTCTGTGTATTAAATAAATGGAGGAATAGAAGCCAGAGAAAAAGAGAGAAACAGAGAGAAGAGATAGAGGAGAAAGAGTTAGGAAGGGAGGGAGTGAAAGAAAGAGAAAGAAGGAGGAGAGGAAGAGGAAGAAGAAAAAGTAGAAGAAGGAAGAGGAAACACAAAGGATTGTAGATAACATGTTGTGTTTTTAGAAGAGTGAAACTCATAATTTTTCTGGATCTAAATTCTAGTATGAATGTATTTTGTGGCTCTGTATATAAAAGACATATAAAAGCTTCTTCAACAGTTGTTCAGCAGATGTCATTTGGATAGCTATTTCTTATTTTGACCCTCAATTCTAAACGCATATGCTGAATTGCAATTCAGTGACAGCATTTCTACAGGGAGCTAAATTAGTGCTGTCAAAATAAGTTTCTTTCTGATGATTTAAGTTCATATCAGATTTAACTCAAATAACCTAAAGAAGTAAATGATTAGCATGTCCCTAAGGTCTTAGCTAAAATATCACTGTCTCAACTGGTCTTTTGACAAGAGATAAATAGTAGTATTTTAAGAATACACAACCTTGCAAGTGCCTCAAGAAGCATATATTCCTTGAATTTGACTAAAACAAGACCCCATATGCTTTAGCTATTATAAAGTCAGCCTAACGGCACAACTTTTCAATTATGTAGGAATAGGAATTGACTATGTCTTCAAGTAAATTATAAAGAATAACCTTAAGTTGTCTAACATTTATATATATTGAATTTCTTAAGTGGAATAGTTTCAAATTTCCTTTTAGCACTTGAAATAATTTTTTGTTTTAGTAACAAGTCAAAGAGAATGACCACATTGTTTGCACTTTACTATTAAACACTAGTAGTGTGTATGTTGTTGTATGTATATTTTCCTTTTCTGGAAGCCTGGTTACTGCTTGAGGGCAGGAGACATGTTCATTTATCTCTATATCAACAGTGAGTAATAGACAATAGGTAATTTTTTGTTCATTTGGTAATTCCAGTTTTTGTTCTAAAAAGATTGAAGACCAGAATACATAAAATGTCCATATACAAAGCCTTATGACAGAGAGACAAAAATCAAAATAAGTGGTTTTTGACAGATAAGTAACATTACATATTTTATTATGGAAACTCTATGAGGATCTTTAGTTTGCTCTAGTGAGCCGACCAAGGAGGACTCCCCTGAGGAAATGAATAGCTGTTGATTCATTTTTTTAAATAGTGATTATTTTTATAATTACCATATTGTCTGTATGTGAATTTTATTATCCGGGTTCAATTAGCTGATTCTCAATTTTTATTTGGTCTGACTTATTAACAGTACTTAGAACCTAGAAATGTTTTGTTCATTCAGTGTCCGGGACTGTGGCTAAGCCTAAGTTCCCCCACCATTTTGTCTGTTCTTTTTTAAACTCTTTTGCTTGTACAAAGAAGAGTCTAAGAACTGGTATTAAAAATAGCCAATATTTTAAAAAATATGGATTCTTGAAAAAAATTATTAAATTCTTCTATGGAATGGTTTTAAAATACACACATATATTTTATTTATTTGACTTATGTTTCATGTGAAGCATAAAGTTTATATTCAGCAAATATTCTATATGCGTATAGGAGATAATTCTGATTATTAAAGAAAAAAAAAGCAAATAGCTCAAGTAGGCTACTTAAATTCCACTTATAAAGATAAGAGGAGGGAGAAGAATAGATCAATAATTAGCCTATCTTAACATGATTGATTGAACCCTGCCTCCTCCTTTTACTGAGATCAACTAATATCAGATTAATTGGTGGTCTCTTACCAGGCAGGTAAAAATTTCATTGTACGGGTAAGAAAAACCTTAAAATCAAAGTAGTATGTCTGTTACTAATTTTGCTCTTTGACATCATCCCCCTCTTGATCATGATTCAATTAGAAGCTTTTATTAACTAAATGTTGGGTGAGCACCAGCTAGTTTCTTAAGGTCTGATAGGTACTGTTTTGTGGGGTATCATTTTGTGAAACATGATATTTTTCTTGGTCCCTTAGCCTCTTCTCTTTGTTGTTCCTTCTCTGAATTTCTTTCTGTACAACATTTTGAGCTTACATATGAGCTATTGAATTGGAAACTGAACAATAGTGTTAATTAGTTCTGCTTATTTCTTTGCCTGGTTTTATTCCCCAGGAAATGCTGGTAATTTTGTTTAAAGGAAAAACTGGCTGCCTCATTGGACTTATACTTTTATTTTCTTTTTGATAAAGTAATAATTTCATATGCTAAATATCATCAGTCAATAACTATGATAGTACATAAGATCTCACACCATTCTCATACTAATTCAATATATATGGGTGTACACTATCTTCCTAAGCAATTTTAAATGTGGAAATGAAAAATCACATTTTTATTTAATATACACAAAAATGAAAAAAAAAATAAGTTTGCTATAAATGACTAAACTGGATGAAAATAATCTACTCACATAGTGTGTTACTTATGGTACTTTGCAAGGCTTATTACAGTAGGCCAAAACTGATAAAATTCTAAACATTCCAATTATGAATTCTATTTATATTTATCTTCACACAATAGAAATATATTATCTAATATTCTGAGATCTTTAAGAAAAATGTTTCAGTTGACTTAGATTCTTCCCTTTTAGCACCACACAAATCCTCAGAGACAATACCTTGTAGAAAATATGTCCTTTTCATAACATGCTTGTACATCTTCTTCCTTGCAAAATTGTCAATTGCTTCAGTTGCTCTATTTTCAATGTATTTAAAGAGAATGAATTATTTATACAGGTGGTTGCTGAAAATGAAACACCCTTTAGAAATGAAACCAAAAAATTGTAAACCTGAAGAGCATGGGGGATTCCTATACCCAGATATCATAGGGTCATGCTCTTTTATAGAGATTGAGGAATTTAATATTACCAATTTTATTATACTTTAGAAAGTAGTGTTTCTGAGATGCCTCAGCAGAAATTTTCTCAACAAAACAATATATAAAAACCTGTCATTGAGATAAAAAGGCATAGCCATGAAAAATGAGAGCATCATTTTAATTTTAATAATTTTTCCTGCATTAATTTATTATATAGATAACATTTTTAGAAAATGAGTTTCTTAAAAAAGACATTCATTTTATCTGCATTAAAGATGGATAAAACTTTTCCATGATGTAAAGCTCATGTATTTCCCACTTGTGTATCTAAATGCTTATTTGATACCCACACATTAATGTCTCCACTGCACTGAAGGAATTGGTGAAAAACAAGTCTCCAGGAATTGATGGAATACCCATTGAGATGTTTCAACAAATGAATGCCACACTGGAGGCACTCACTCATCTCTGCCAAGAAATTTGGAAGACAGCTACCTGGCCAACTGACTGGAAAAGATCCATATTTGTACCCATTGCAAAGAAAGGTGATCCCACAGAATGTGGAAGTTATTGAAAAATATTAATATCACAAACAAGTAAAATTTTGCTGAGAATAATTTTAAAATGATTGCATTAATATATTGATAGAGAAGTTACAGAAACATAAGCTGGGTTCAGAAGAGGACATGAAATGAGGTGTATCATTGCTAATGTCAGATGGATCTTAGCTGAAAGCAAAGAATACCAGAAAGATGCTTACTTGTGTTTCATTGATTATGCAAAAGCATTTAATTGTGTGGCTCATAACAAATGAGGAATAACATTAAGAAGAATGGGAATTCCAGAATGCTTAACTTTGTTCATGAAGAACCTGTACATAGACCAGGAGGCTATTGTTCGAACACAACAGGAGGATACTGGTTTAAAATCAGGAAGGGAGTGTGTCAGTGTTGTATCCTTTCACCATACTTATTCATTTTGTATGCTGAGCAAATAATCCAACAAACTGGACCATATGAAGTAGAACATGGCATCAGGATTGGAGGAAGACTCATTAACAACCTGCGATACACAGATGACACAATTTTGCTTGCTGAAACTGAGGATGATTTGAAGCACTTACTGATGAAGATTAAAGACTACAGTCTGCAGTATGGATTATAGCTCAGTATAAAGAAAGCACAAGTCCTCACAACTGGGCCAATAAACTTCATCATGATAAATGGAGAAAAGATTGAAGTTGTCCAGGATTTCACATTACTTGGTTCTATAATTAGCACCAATGGAAGCAGCAGTTAAGACATCCGACGAAGTATTGCACTGGGCAAATCTGCTGTAAAAGATCTGTTTAAAGTGTTGAAGAGTAAAAGATATCTTTTTGAAAACTAAGGTGTGCCTTACCCAAGCTATGGTAGTTTCAGTTGCCTCAAATGTATGTAGGAGAAGCTGGACAATGAATAAGGAAGACCTAAGAAGAGTTGATACTTTTGAGTTGTGGTGTTGGAAAAGAATACTGAAAATACCCTGGACTGCCAGAAGAACAAACAATCTGTCCTGGAGGAAGTGCAGATGGAAATGAGAATGGCCAGACTTTGTCTCACCTACTTTGGTCCTGTTGTCAGAAAGGACTATTCCCTGGAGAAGTTTATCATGTTTGGTAAAGTAGAGGGTCAGCAAAAAAGGGGAAGACCCTCAATGAGATGGATTGGCTACAACAGTGGCCTCGGATATAGCAAATATTGTGAGGCTGGAGCAGGACCAGGCAGTGTTTTGTTCTGTTGTACATAGGGTTGCTATGAGTCGGTGTCAACTCAACGGCACCTAAGAACAACAACAACATTAATATCTAATAGATATCTTCAACTTAATATGCTCAAAACTGAGCTTCCAATCTTGCAATTCCAAACTATTTCTACCCAAAGTCTTCTCTATGTAGCTCCTAAATGCTATAAAAGAAAATCCTCAAATCTCAGTAATTTACCACAATGAAGATTTATTTCTTATGGAATTATATATATATATTTCTAATTAATGATAAGCTCTATTCCACACTGTGACTCAGAAGCTAGGTGATAAGACATCATATATTGCAGCTCTGACATTTTGAACACATGTCTTCTGAGGTCATTATATAAGTGGTAGACTAAAAGTCAAACAAGCTACTTGCTCCCACAGTCCATTGATCAGAACTAGCAACAGTATCCTAATTTATAGAAAAAGAAATTAAAATCATAGAAATGCATTTGTACTATTATTAATTACTTAACCTTCCTCATCCTACCCCCCACCCCACCATATGGATAGCAACACAGTCTTTCAATTGATTATATGAAATATTTTTAATTGACTACTTATTTTTTTCTTTCTTTCACATCCTAAATTTAATACTATTATTGTTGTTGTTACGTGCCATCAGTTGGACCTGACTCATAGCGACCCCTCCTTGGGTTTCTGAGGCAGTATCACTACAGAAATAGATTGCCCCATCTTCCTTCTGAGGAGTGGCTGGTTGATTTGAACTACCAGCCTTCTGGTTAGCAGTCAAGTGCCTTAGCCACTATGCTACCAGAACTATAGGAAATCCTAATGTCTCTACCTTCAAAATATATACAAAAGTCCACACCTTCCTACTAGTTTTACTGCAACCAACTTGATCTGATCCATAGCAATCTTTCCTTTCCAAACTAAAAAACTCATGGATGGCCATTGTGTGGTTTTCAACTCATAGTGACCCCCACTGGGTTTCTGAGGTGGTAAATATTTATGGAAATACATTGTCCCATCTTCCTTCCTCAGAGAGGCTGGTGGGCTTGAACTGTCAACCTTCTGGTTGGCAGTCAAATGCCTTAGGCACCATGCCACTAGAGCTCCTTGATCTTTCCTTTGGACTCCTGCAAATGCCAACTGACTAAGCTACTTCTTTGGTCTTTGTCCTTTCTCAAGACAAAATTCTTAGGTGGTCCATTTAAAAATGTGTCAGATTGTGTTTTGTCTCTTTCAAAACCCTGAAATTGCTTCCCATTTCACTCAGAATAAAAGACACCAAAGTCCTCTTGGTGTTCCACGAGGACCTATATAATGTTTGCTGTAGTTAGGTGCCATCAATTTGGTTCTGACTCATTGTGATCCCATGCACAACAGAATGAAACACTGCCCAGTTCTGTGTCATCCTCACAATCATTGCTATGTTTGAGCTCATTGTTGTACTCATTGTGTTAATCAATCCTTTTCTCTGACCCTCTATTTTAACAAGCTTGATATCCTTTTCCAGGACTTGATTCCTTCTGAGAACATGCTCAAAGTACGTGAGAAAAAATCTTTCTATCCTTGCTTCTAAGGAGCATTCTGGGAACACTTCTTCCAAGAAAGATTTGTTCATTCTTCTGGTGTTCTATGGTATATACAATATTCTTTGTGAACACCATAATTCAAATATATCAATTCTTCTTCAGTCTTCCTTATTCATTGCCCAGCTTTCACATGCATATAATGTGATAGAAAATACTATAGCTTGGGTTAGGCTCACCTCAAAACAGCATTTTTGCTTTTTAACACTTTAAATAGTTCTTTTGCTGCAGATTTTCCCAGTGCAGTACATCTTTGATTTCTTGAAAGCTGTTTCATGGGCATTGATTGTAGATTAAAGAAGTAAAATGAAATCCTTGACAACTTTAATCTTTTTTCCATTTATCATGATAGTGCCTAGAGGTCCATTTGTGACAGATTTTGTTTTCCTTATGTTGAGGTGTAATCCATACTTAAGACTGTAGTCTTTGATATTCTTCAGTAAGTGTTTCAAGTCTTCTTCAGCAAGCAAGGTTTTGTCATCTGCATATCATAGGTTGTTAATGAGTCTTCCTCCAATTCTGACACTGCATACTTCTCCATAAAGTCTAGCTTCTCAGATTATTTTCTCAGCATTGAATATATATGGTTCAGATTTAATATATATGGTGAAAAGAAACAATGCTGATGCATGCCACCTTTCCTGGTTTTAAATTGTGCAGTACCCCTTATTCTGTTCGAACAGTTGCCTCTTGATCTCTGTACAGGTTCCTCCTTAGCACAGTTAAGTCTTCTGGAATTCCCATTTTTCACAATGTTATCCAAAATTTGTTATAATCCACACAATCGAATGCTTTTGCATAGTCAATAAAACACAGGTAAACATCTTTCTGATATTCTCTGCTGTTAGCCAAAATCCATCTGGCATCAGCAGTGATATCCTCCTTCCATGTTCTTCTCTGGATCTGGCTTGAATTTCTGATAGAAACAATGTGGGTGGTTGCATGACAGAATTATGTGAGACCAATGACTTATTCATTACAAATTATTTTTTTCAGCAACAAATGACAACTGTCTGTGTGGGTCTCATCAACTGGAATACACAGAAATCAAGTAGACATCTGTAAAACGAGATGATGGGGGACCTAAATTCTTAAGTCAGTATAGGACCAGGGCCTTAGTAGAATAGACTATCAATTTCTCATACGTAAGTTCTAGTTGAAGCTGAAGGAAATTAAAACTTGTCCATGAGAACTAAAGTACAAACCTGAGTATATCCCACCTGTGGTAATTAATGTGGTATGTCAACTTGGCTTGGCCATGGTTTTGAGTGACTGGGCAGCTGGGTATATTTATTCCCTATGTTGAGGTTGGTAATCATCTTCATGGTGGAATTTGCTTGAAGCAGACTGCCTTTGGAGTGTGTCTTGCTTTCAAGAGATAAGGAGAAGCTTTGAGAAAGGTCTCTAGCTTTTGGCGCATCTGAATCCTGAATTTGGGTAAGTCTTCATATCAGTGGCTGACCTTGGGATTGTTCTTGGACTTGAACTAGTGGCCTGTCATGCTGTCTGTTAATCTTGGGACTGTGTGCCATTTTACTTGCCAAGTTTTGGTTTATCAGCCTCACCAACCAGCAGCTCCATGAGTCAGAAAAAGCCTCCAACTCTAAGTGGGCCTGGAACATGAGGCAGAGCTGAATCCCAAAGTCTAAGGGCCTTCACTCAGTCCCTAGAGCTGGCATTCTGAACTCATTGTTTTAGCCTCTGATCCCATCCTTTTGTGTCACTCTGACAGAAAATACCACAAATGGGTGGTTTTAAAAAGCAGGGATTTATTCTCTTACTGTATAAGAGATTAGAAGTCTGAGTTCAAAGTTCCAGCTCATGGGCTGGGTGAAGGTCCCTCAACCTTGGGCTTCAGTTATGTTTCTTGTTCCTGGCTCACTGGAGCTGGAGGCATCTCTTCATTCAAACAGTTGCAAACCCAAAGTCACAAAGTGAAATGGCACAGTTGCAAAATTATCAAACTTCACAGTGGGCCACTAATTCAAGTCCATTAACAGTCCCAAGATCAGCAGACAGCATGGCAGACTGCTGAACAATGACTCAGCTACATGTAGGATTCAAGCATGCCCAAAGCACAGAGACCTTTCTCAATGCTTCTCCTTATATACTGGGAGCAGACCACATCCCTAAGGCAGCTACTCAGCTGCTCCAGGAGATTCCACCATGGAGTTGGTTACCAGTCTCATCATGGGGAATAACTACATTCAGTGGCCCCGCCACTAAATTCAGGCCCAGCCAAGTTGATACATAATTTAACTGCCTCCTAAATATAAGAGAATAATTTCCTGTTTGTTAAAGCCATCCATTCATAGTATTTCTGTTATAGCAGCTCTACAGAACCAAAACATCACCTGAATTTAGAAGACATCTCAAGAATACATTTGATACACTGAGTACTAATGACCCAATATCACACAAGATGTGGGATGACATCATGGACATCATACATGAAGAAAGCAAATGATCACTAAAAAGACAAAAAAGGAAGAAAAGACCAAAATGGATGTCAGAAGAGACTGAAACTTGCTCATGAACGTAGAGCTAGCTAAAGTGAATGAAGAAATGATGAAGTAAAAGTTCTGAACAGGAGAATTCAAAGGGAAACTCAAGAAGAAAAAGTAAAGTATTATAATGAAATATGCAAGATCTGGAGTTACAAAACCAAGGAGAAGAACTTTCTGAGCATTTCTCTAGCTGATCACACTGATGGGAAAAAACAAGTCTTGAGTTGCAATATTGAAGGAAAGCCAGACTGCTCCTTAGAAATGAAAATGGCCAAACTTTATCTCTCATACTTTAGTTATCTTGTCAGAAGGGACCAGTCTCTGGAAGAGAATATTATGCTGGGTAAAGTAGAGAGTCAGCAAAAAAGTGAAGGCCCTCAATGAGATGGATTGACACAGTGATTGGAGACACTGGGGTCAAGCATGACAATGATTCTGAGGATGGCACAGAACTTGCCACCATTTCATTCTGTTGTACATAGAGTCGTGTTAAAACTGATTCGATGGCATGTAACAACAGTAGGAAAAATACTGAATAATGTAGGAAGCATCAAAAGAAGATGAAAGGAATAAACAGTCACAGTACCAAAAAGAATTGGCCATCACTAAACTGTTTCAAAAGGTAGGATATGATCAAGAACTACTGGCCCTGAAGGAAGAAGTTGAAGCATCATTAAAGCCACTGGGGAAAAACAAGGCTTCAGAAATGGACAGAATGTCCATTGAGATATTTCAACAAAAGGATGCAATGCTGGAAGCACTCACTTGTCTATAGCAAGAAAATTAGAAGATAGCCAACTGGCCACTCAACTGGAAGAGACTCATATATGTGTCCATTCTCAAGAAAGTGCTCCAATAGAAGCAAAAATTATTGATCAATATTATTAATATCACTTGCAAGTAAAATTTTGCTACATAATGTAGCACAACTTCTAACCTGCCTTTATATGATTGACCATGTTTTCACTCGACTTCAGTCTGGTTAGCATTTGACTGCTAACCAGAAGGCTGGGGTTTCAAACCCACCAGCCACTCCTTGGAAGAAAGGTTGGGTAATCTACTTCTGTAGTGATACTGCCTTGGAAATCCAAGGTGGGGTCACTATGAGTTGGGATTGACTCGAAGGCAGTGAGTTTGGTTTTTTGGTCAGTCACATTGGTCCTGATCATGTCGGGCACACTTCCACATCAGAGTTTTCACATTTGCTTTTTCCTTTATCTTAAATGTTCCTTTCACAGATAACTTTTTCACATCTCATTTCATATGGCATCTTCTTGATGAGGCATTCCTTGACCATGTTATGGAAAAATCCTTCCTTGCCTACAAACATGTTTAGTTTCTCTTATTCTCCTTCTCTTTCTCTCTTTATAACAGCTTTCATCTACAATATGCAGTTTACTTTCTAACTATATTTATTGGTTATTACTTTTTTTTAACCAACAGAATACAAGCTCCATGGGACACATACTGTTGCCAGTTGTGTTCAGTGATGAATCCTAAATTCTTTGCATATAGTTGGTACTAAATAAATATTTGTTGAATGGATAAAACAATTCTCATAGGAAACAAATAACATCAATTTCTCAACTTCATCTAAGTTTGGCAAATGAGAAAATGGTATACAAAAGTTCCCCTACCTCTGGCACCAATTCACTCTAACCACCATACAAAAATGAGCTAAAAATGTGTACAATAATTTGAAGTGATGGAAGAGATAAAATATATGCTTAAAAGTAGTAAATTCTCAGAGCTCCACATGCATTTTATATATATATTTTTTTTTCTCTGAAGCCAGTTCATAACAAAATACTAGCCCTTCACCCCTCTACCCTCCCCTTCCTGCACACATACTGACCAGCTGTTCTACACTAAGAAAATGAAAACATTTTTAATATTAGTCTAATTGAAGCTGATTGGAGGAAAGTTTTGTTGCCAAAATAATATGCATTCCTAAATCAAAGATGTACACAGGATGCTTCATCATCCTGGGGTTGGATTGTCCCCTATTCTTCATGCATATGGATCATTGAGTGTTGGCAGTATCTGATTTCCACATCAATATATAAGGCATTTCCCATGAAATACCTCAGGATATGAGAATGTAACTATATGTCACACAGGTCTTGTTTCAAAAAATTAATTCCCACAGAGTTTTTTTTTTTTTTT
>NW_006922055.1:1163207-1176619 GCF_000298275.1 Orycteropus afer afer | reverse complement strand
TTTTTTTTTTTTTTGGTGTCTGGCACACACCCAAAACAACAAGCTCACTGCTGGTCAAATCAAAACCGACTTATAGCGACCCCTCCTTGAGTTTCTGAGGTGGTATCACTACCGATGTAGATTGCCCAACCTTCCTTCCTAGGAGTGGCTGGTGGGTTTGAACCGCCAGCCTTCTGGTTAGCAGTCAAATGCTTTAGCCACTACGCTACCAGAGCTCCTGTCTGGCACATAGAGGGCACTTAAAAATTGCTAACACTTTTTTTTCCTCCAATGCTGTTGAGTCTTCTCCCTCTGGAAAATAAGCTTTTCTCATTGTTGATTCCTCTTCATAATTCTGAGACTTTGCTTTGAATAGATGATTGACATTTCATTAGGTGAAGTGGGATTGTTGATGAGATAAAAACAACTTTTTTTCTTTTTTCTTTTTTTTTTCCTTGCCAGATACATGTATCAAGCAATATGGTGTCCATTCTCTGTGATTAATTGATTATCTAATTTTTAGACGACAGAATGAGCTGGCCATTCTTGGTTCAGGCAAATGCAGGCTGATCCTTAGAATCATTGTATTGCTTTTTACTGACCAGCTTTACCAGAGAGATCCACTGTGCCCTTCCCATTTTAGTTACACTCCGTAGTCTCCTGGGAGGCTTGCTGGGGCCCCCTAGTGGTACCTGGTTAAAAACTGTCTTTAAATGTTGAGAATTTACTATAAATTTCAGCATGTTGTTTTTGTTATGTGCCGACGAGTTGGACCAGACTCATAGCGCCTCCTCCTTGGGTTTCTGAGGCAGTATCACTATGGAAGTAGATTGCCCAACCTTCCTTCTGAGGAGTCCCTGGTGGGTTTGAACCACCACCCTTCTGGTTAGCAGTCAAGTGCCTTAGGCACTATGCTACCAGAGCTCCTCAGTAAGCATTACACCTCAGCTAAAACAAAAATGAACAAATAAAACAAAAATCTTCACAATTGATCAATAAGAATACCATGATAAATGGAGAAAAGAATGAAGTTGTCATGGATTTCATTTTATTTGGAGCCACAATAAACACCCATGTAAGCAACAGTCAAGAAATCAAATGGCATTGCATTGAGCAAATCTGCTGCAAAAGATCTCTTTAGAATATTAAAAAGCAAAAACATTTCCTGAGGATTAAGGTGCACCTGAGCCAAGCCATTATATTTTCATTTGCCTCATATACATGTGAAAGCTAGACAATGCCTAAGGAACACCAAAGAAGAATTGATGCTTTTGAGTTACGGTGTTAGTGAAGAATCTTAAATATACCATAGATAGCTAGAGAAACAAACAAACCTGTCTTGGAAGATATACGGCCAGCATGCTACTTACAAGTAAGGATGATGAGATTTCTTCTCATGTAATTGGGACATGCTTTCAGGAGGGACCAGTTCCTAGAGAAGGACATGGTGCTTGGTAAAGAAGAGAGTCAGCAGAAAAGAGGAAGATGCTCAAAGAAACATTGATACCATGGCTATAACAGTCGGGCCAAGCATAGCAATGACTGTGAGTATGGCGCAGGACCAGGCAGTGTTTCCTTCATTCTGTGGTACATATAGTTACTAGGAGTCAAAAGCAGCTCAATAGAGGCTATCAAAAACAGGAACAGTGAACAGTGACATTTTTCTCTGATAACTTTTCTGAGTCACTTTCCATGCTTCTTCTAGATCTTACCCACGTGGGTTCTCTAGGTTTTTTTGACAGAGTCTTTTGGCATTGATACTTATGCCTCCCTCAGGGTATAGGCCTATGGACGATCTTTTGAAGACTCACTTTTTAAGAAAACACCAGGCTGAATTCCTTACAGAGTCTATCTACAATCCTTGGAAATCATAGGCCTCTGTCCGACCACATATAAAGATGCTTTCATTTCTAAAACAATTATTTTTACTAGCTCATGGGCAGAAGTAGAGCCAGCCACAGTCACAAGCTTTTAGTGGTCATGTCTAGAGGTCATTTAGTGTCAAGATATTTGGGTCATTTTTTTAAAAGTGCCTTTCACTTTGCATGAGAAAAGAGGAAAGCAGCTCCTTACCAGAAACCTGGAGTGTGTAGGGTGTAGCTAATGTGCAGTCATTGATAATTCTCTTCAAAGAATTGAATTCTATGAACGCCTTTACATTCTTTACATAATTTTGAAGTGAGACTAGACAAACGTTAGCAGAACCATTTGGAAGATCACTTGCTAGGTGGCCTACGAAGTTGCTTTAAAATAAGAGGCTATTGGCATCTTTTTGCCTTTTGAAACATCTATTCTTTAATACAGAACGACCCTATTTTAGCAGCCTAGTATACTTGCCTAATATAGAAATTATAGGAGTTAAGTAACATATATAAACACTTGTCACAGTACCAGAACATAATAAGTGTTTGGCAGAGACTGTTAGCACTGTTACCCAATCGGTCTAATAACAATGAGAACCAAAGTATAATTTGTATCAAATAAAACTGTATTGGCAATACAAGACTATATAAAACCAAATTGAGTAAATGGCCAATTATTGCTCCCTTCTGAGGCTACTAATTGGTCTTGGTCTTTAGCTTAATGCACACATACTGTCTAAATATGATACATCCATAAATAATACACACATTCTGAGCATACCATATGTTATTGTTGTTGTTATGTGCTGTTTGGTTAGCTACAATTAACAATTATCTATTAAGAATAAATAATCAAACACTAAATATTTATTAGGCCCCACTATATACAATACAGTATGTTGTTGTTGTTATGTGACGTCGAGTCGGCTCCGACTCATAGCGACCCCTCCTTGGGTTTCCGAGGCAGTATCACTACGGAAGTAGGATTGCCCAACCTTCCTTCCAAGGAGTGGCTGGTGGGTTTGAACCGCCAGCCTTCTGGTTAGCAGTCAAGTGCTTTAGCCACTATGCTACCAGAGCTATAGTATACAATATAGTAGGGACTGAATAAATATTTAGTGTTTGATTGTTTATTCTTAATACATATTTGTTAATTGTAGCTAACCAAACCAGTAGTGATCAAGGCAATTGCAACTGATGGAGATGCTGTAAGTATCCGAGTATAACTGTGCTGCACAGGTATTTTATGGTTGACTTTCTAAAATAGATTGCCAGGTCTTCTTCTGAGGCACCTCTAGGTTGACTTGGATTTACGACCTTTCTATTAGCAGCCAAGCATGATAACTATACCATCCAGGGACTAAAAATAATTAATAATAAAATTGCTCTTAAGTTGAACTATATGAAGTAGAAAATTAAATACTAGTCTATTTTTAAAAATTCAATATTTTGGTAGATATTTTTAAATTAAATCTATGGACCCTAAAGATATAAAACAAAACCAAAGAAGACAACAAGAAAAGTTTGTGTGTGTTCATGGAGTTAAAACTGTTAGCTAACTGATGGATCAAATTTTAAATGTTCTTCTTTTGCTCAAAGTATTTTGCGCAGGGACTTAAAAAAATAATGAAATTTATATATTTTTGTTTGTTTCCTGTGAATTTAGGTATTGATAATATATGTTTATAAATTTTGAGTTTATGTAATTTTTGCTTAAAAGTTTTATTTGGGAATATTTTTTCCATTCAGTAATAGAAGGATGTCAAGTTTCAATTTACACTTGTTCCACTTTGATGACATCTAATCAGTACTTGACTATCAGTTCTCATTGTATGTCTACATCTAGCATTTTCAGACCTGTCTATCAACAATAAGTGCTGGTTTATGGGTGGCTGCCCAGGAAAGAGGCACATCTGTGCACATTTTTCTCAGACTAATTCTTTTTTTTTTGTCCTTTATGAAAAAGGGGCCTCATCTTCCAACCTCCAAAATAACATTAAAGCAAACGTTTACAAACATTTGGACATGTGCATGGGATAATATACATCCCAATCCTAGTGAAAGACAAGAATGCTAAAGCAGAACAATTATAATTCAGAAGCATAAATAAATATAACAAATCAAATCTTTCTCAATATTTCAAACAGCAGGCTTATTGTAGCAACACAATGTTCTGTAGTGGGAATGTCTGCCAAGACCAATTTTCATCCATACACACAGCTTTATAGGGTTACTTACAAAGAAATTAATCCCATTTTGTATGTTGGGATGTTGGCAGTGTATAATTCCTTCTCCCAGTAGAAAGGGGAAATTCTAAATCATTTCAGACTGGTGCTATACGTAGATGCATTATCTCCAGTGAAATTGTTCTAAGATTTTCTCCTTTACCTTTTAGAAACTAGTAAAATTTTCCTACAGCAAAGAACATTGTGCAGTAGGGAAAGGAGTGGGGAAGGAAAATAGGGCAAAACTGGGAGACAAAATAGCCTGTAAATTATGAGAATGTTCCTCAGTGACGAACAATGTCTTCAGAGTGCATCTGGCACTCAATCCGTTCGCATCCATAAAAATGTTTTCTTCACCAACTTCTCCATTCAAGATAGCAGTCATAATGGTGACCATTCTTCTAACTGAGGGTCCATGTTCCAGCTGTTTACATCTGACACTTGGTAGAATGTCCTCATAGTAATCACTCCCAGCTGCCTAGACTCTCTGACACATCATCACAAACTACATTTCTTGGCACTTTTGAATTAGAAATGTTAGAGAACTGGCACGTCTCTTTGCAATCCAGTTCAATCCCAAGTGAAAAATATCCATGCTTTTGAAGAGACCCTTTTAGACAATGCAGAATCTTGGGGCATGGAAAGGATTTTTTTGCAGTTCTCTCTTTTGATATCTGGTGACAAGCTAAATCCATGACACTGGCCCATTGGCTGGAGGTCTGTGAAAACAACCCAGCTGGAGGTAAACTCACTTTTCTCCATCTTTTCTGAGGTGTCAAAGATGTCTGCTGTCCTCAAGCAATGCATATTGATTCTTTCATTTAATTTTTCTCACTTTGTGTTCAATACATTCAAATAGAAAAATATTGGGTTTTTTTGTTTCATTTGTTTTACACCTCTAATGTCCTGGGTTGTAGAGTTAATACGAAAATGCATATCATAATATTGAATTGTTTTGACAGACTGGTCCTTTATTTTATATTGAATATAGCAAAATCCCAGAGTACTTTTTTTTCATTGATTATTATAAATAATCAGTGATTATCTAATCCAAAACCAAACCTGCTGTCACTGAGTGGTTTCCAACTCATGCTGACCCTATAAGACAGAGTAGGTCTGCCCCATATTGCAAGGCTGTAAATCTTTATGGAGGCAGACTGACGCATCTTTCTCCTGCAGAGTAGCTGGTGGGTTTGAACTGCTAACCTTTCAGTTGGCAGGCAAGAGCTTTAAGCACTGTGCCACCAGAGCTCTTTAATGATTATTATGTGTGCATTACTCAGTTTATATTATATTTAGAAACTATGTGCATCAAGGCTGAAAACCAGGGTCAATTAGTAGACTCAGAAGGGAACAATGATTAACCATTTAATTTGGTTTTATATAGTCTTGTATTTCTTCCTTTGGGTGGCCTTAAAAACCTTTTAGCTCAAACCAAGCATTTTATGGAGGAAAAAGTCAGAGAAATAAAATGGTTTAAGTTTCAGACCACACAGCTAGTTAGTGGTAGGACCAGGCTTAGAATTCAGGGGTTCTTACTCTCAGTGATTTTCAATGGCATGACACTTTGTGGTCACTTTTTCATGCTTAAACGGCTTCTCCTTCCTGTTTGCCTTAAGCTACTAAAGGCAAGTCTTATAACTTACATGTTATTAAATATCACTATGAACTTTGAGCAGAGAACACTGTTAACAATAATTAAGAGTAATCATAATTGCTATCACTTATAAAAAGGATTATTTAGTGTCAGGCACTATTCTAAAATCTACATATTAATTCATATTAATTCTTACAACAGCACTATAAGAAAATTGCTATTATTACTACCATCCCCACTTTTACAAAGTTAAGTAATTAAGCCAAAGTCAAAGAATCTGTAAATGGCATATCCAGATTTTGAATTCAGGCTGTCTTGTGCAAAATTCTGCCTGCGAGTATTGGTTAATTTATCATATTCCCCTCTATTCCTTAATTCAAAAATTCTAAGACCCCTTGAAGCAATAAGCACCAGGTTCTAAAAAATGTGTCACTGTAATCTAATTATAAATATTTTAATTCAAAGAAAATATAAGTGTTGGGAGGGAGCTAAATTTTATTGAGTGAATAAAGGTCATGAGACGCTGTCTTATAGTGTGCTATATGCATTATCCCATTTGCTCATCACAGAGACGGATTCTCAATCACATTTGAAAAGTATAATTTAAAATGATGAAGCCTTCAATTGTGTCATTTCCCGTTTTGTGCCAAAGAAATTGATATCAGGGGAGAAAGTAATTCAAATCAACAGATGGAGAATTTACCACTATCTTATCCCCATGTGCATAGATTGCCACTTTTTATTTTGTCATGTAAGCATTAAGGTGATAAATACCATTCTGAGTACCCTTTCGGTTCTAGGACATGAATTTTTATAAATAGTCTGCACTTTGATTCACTTGTATAAAATTTTTTTATTAGAAACTTTCATCAACACAGGTGTGTTGAAGTGGTAGCGTAGTGCCTAAGGCACTTGACTGCTAACCAGAAGGCTGGCAGTACAAACCCACCAGCCACTCCTCGGAAGGAAGGTTGGGCAATCTACTTCCGTAGTGATACTGTCTTGGAAACCCAAGGAGGGCTCGCCATGACAACAACAACAACTACCTTGATTCCCTTGGTGGTACCAATATTAACATGCTCAGCTGCTAATCAAAAGCTTGGACGGTCAAGTTCACCCAGATATACCTTAGAGGAAGGGCCTGGTGATCTAATGCTGTGAAATCAGCAATTGAAATTCCTCTGGAGCACAGTTCTCCTGTGACACTCATGGAGTCAGCATGACTCTGAATTAAGTCAAAAGCAATTGGTTACTGGTTTAATGAACCCCCATCAGATTCAAAACTCTGATTTGAATCCAGTGTTCAAATCTTTTCACTACACCAAAGTGAAAAAATATGAAAGGGTTTCCAGTAAAGCCGAAAAGAAGTCTTTATGGTACCTTCATATATACTTACAGTTTATAGCTTGTAATACAATTTGTCCCATAAGTCCATGACATTGTTTGTTAATCTCTAAAAAAAAAAAAAAAATGTTATTTCACTAATGCTTTTAATTTTTTAAGTATTTTTCTGGTATGTTGTTGTTATGTGCCGTTGAGTCAGACCTGACTCATAGAAACCCCTCCTTGGGTGTCTGAGGCGGTATCACTATGGAAGTAGATTGCCCAACCTTCCTTCTGAAGGAGTGGCTGGTATATTGCTGAAAAGTTAAAAATATAAAATGCAAAATTAAATACAAATTATGTATTCTATACTTTAATATTTTTATTTAAAAAAACTATAAAACACGGATCAATAAATATTTTTTTCCCAATGTGGGGAAAAATTAAAATGCTTTACATTATGAGGAACACAGTCTTAGCATGTTCATTACTATAATAAGACAGTTGTTTTAACAGTTCAAGTGCTTTAGATATGCTCTAGTTCTTTTCAGATCTAGATTCTCAGCTTTGCCTTTGCAAGAATGCTATCACTATGTAAGTTGGCTGGTATGGGGTCAATCAATAAAAAGGACTAATAAATTATTTCCTTTTCCCCTTTCATTAGTTCACCCGGAAATAATTTTGTTTCTTTAAATTTTATTTAGCCTTTTAAAGGTAAATTTTGGGTCTTTTTTAATATCACTTTTTTAAGTATCTAAACTCTTGGATGTATCTATTCTTTGGAAAATGGAGGTCAAGTTTCTTCTTCATCATCTTAAAGGTGTTCCTAAATCATGCTTCTGGAAAGGGATTCCATTAGTAGAAAATCTATAATAAGTGTTAATTTTGAAGTTTGTGTTTGAAGAACAAAAAAGTTCCAAATATCTCAGCAAGTCATTTTTCTTCTATATCAGTCTTTCTCAATCTTTGTCTGTCTCTGTATATCTCAGTCCCTGTCTTTCTTTCTGTGTGTTTCTCTGTCTCCTGCTCCCTCTACTGCTTCCTTTCCTACTCTTCCCTGTTCCTCAAAACATCCCCCCCCCCACACACACACATACTTATTTGCTGCTCTCCTGTTAATTCCAACTCAAAGTGACCATATAAGACAGTAGAACAACCTCATAGGGTTTCCAAGGCTGTATATCTTTGCAGAAGCAGACTGTCACATCTTTCTTCCAGGGAGTGGCTGATGAGTTCAAACCACTAACTTTTCAGTTAGCAGCCAAATGCTTTAACCACTGCACCACCAGGGCTCCTTACACAATTTACAGATAGCACAGCCAATAAGTAATGAGGCTGGAATTTGAATACAAGTTTCTGACTTCAAATTCGTCTTCTCAAAAACTACATTGCTTGATTCTGTCTTAACAATACAGTGAAATGGTAAGGGGTGAAATGTGGAAAAAGGAAGGTGGAGTTGAAAGGGATTTTTCTAACTCAAAGAACCTTATTGGTACATTCAGTCATAAAGACAAGACATTCATGAATGATATTTTAGCTATTGTCAGTTGCTTTTGTAAAATAATCTGGGAAACAATCATGGTTCTTGGTAGTAAGAGGATGGAGGCTTGAAGTTGACTGGAAAGAGAGAACATGTTCTTTGTCTGGGGCAATCTAATTTATCTACATAATTGTATTTTGAGTTTTCAGTTCTACCCATTTGTTTCTTTTCTCTGTATATTTTCAGCAACCTATCTATAGATACTTCCTGTGTCATTTATCACTACACATATCCGTACTCTCTCCTTCATCATTGAGCCACAGCTAATTCTTAGCCAATCGACTCAAAGATACCAACAATCATGAATATAGTACAGAACTGAGCACAACATTTCCTTCAGTTACATGGAAGGCCAACATGAGTAGGAGCAAACTTGAGGGCAACTAACAACATCAACAAAAATACTTAATCTATTACCTAGAACCTTCCTGCTGGGGTTTTATGGTGTAGCTTTTCATACCTATTTTATTATGTGTTTGCACAACAAAGCACCAATATCTAAAAGCATGGTTTCCCCAGTTATTGCCTCTCCTATCACTCATTCTTTCCATTTATAGTACATATGATACTTTCAAAACAAATTTTTACTTATTTGTTTGCTTATTTAACATCTGTTTCTTCACTTGACTATGTGCTACATGAGGGCAGAAACTGTGTCTGAATGTTACTATCATATACCCTACACCTCACACAATGACAACTTAAAATGTATTTGTTAAATAATGAATAAATGTTAAAATGAATTAACATATATTTTCTGTAACCCTGAAGCCCTTGTTGCCCTGTTGTTAGAGACTTGGCTGCTAACCCACAGGTCAGCAATTCTAACCCACGAGCTACTCTATGGGACAAAGATGAAGCAGTTTGCTTCCATAAAAATTTGTAGCCTTGGAAACCCTGTGGACAATTCTATATCCTATCGAGTTGCTCTGAGTTGGAACCAACTTCATGGCCACAGATTTTGGTTATTTTTAACTCAATTTTCAAAAGTTGATTTATGAATAGCCTCATAATTTACTTATGGTTACGTTAGACCCACTGTGAAGTGGGAACAGCAGTAGATTTGCAAAAGGAGAACCCTGGATAACACTCAGTGACAAGAGATTAGTGTACCCTACTATATTATATAGGGTATGAAGCAGATTTGGGGATATTTTGAATAGCATATGTGTCTAAAAGATCATTGAAAATGGCAAAATCTAAATCGGTTAAAATGTTTCCCTTATAGGAGCTCTGGTGGTATAGTGCCTAAGGCACTTGACTGCTAACCAGAGGGCTGGTGGTTCAAACCCACCAGCCACTCCTCAGAAGGAAGGTTGGGCAATCTACTTCCATAGTGATATTGCCTCAGAAACCTAAGGAGGAGTCTCTATGAGTTGGATTCAACTCGACGGCAGTGAGTCAGTTAATATTTGCCTTGGCTATAAATAATGAAGTGACCATATCTCTTCAACAGCCCCCAGCGACCCTCCCCCCCAAAAAAAAAAAAAAAACTCATTGAGAGATTGTACAAAAACTCCTTTTACAAGGTATCATAGAAGATTCAGGGAGAAAAAAGAAAAAAAAAAATAGGAAACATTTGCATCTATTTTGCCAAAAAACATATTGAAAAACAAATATTTGAGGTAAGAACAACAGTACTGGAATTAGCCTACAGCTCTTTTGTACTGTGGTTTTCTTCCAGCCTCCAAACTCCACTGAGGTAGAGGCTAAAACTTAAAAGCCAGTTAAAGAAAAATAAAGAAGAAAAAGTTAGAATACCTGGAAATGTGAAATGGACTTATCTTTCATCTGTATATCACCGCACAGGTTACTTTTGACCAAACATAAAATAATTTCTCATTCTTTTCCTTCCGTCTTTTTATTTTTTTCTTAAAATTATGCTGGTTTATGATTTCTACCTTGTAGATTATCTTTTATTTTATCTTTTAGAATGTACCTTCAAAAATGTTTAAATATAGTTCATGTGAAGAGTGAAGAGACATTGGGTGCTTTTATAGAATATCCAAATATTTACTATGCAAAAACGGGCATGTCATGAAAAAATTATTTTCTCTTTTTTTTTTTTTTTTTGTTTTATCTTTTGGTGTATTCTGTAAAACTATTTACTTACAATAATATTCAACTGTGTGTGACATTTATTTATCTAAATAGTAAATCATTTAATAATTATTGTTTTAAAGAATTATTAGGAATCAGGCTACATTATCTTATATTTGTTATTAACCAGTAATTCAACTTTGCAAACAATACTTGTCACAGCAGTATTATTGCAAATCTCTTGAAATGAATAATTCAGCTTCCCAGCTATGTCAACAGAAATATATGGTTATTTTGCTCAAGTCTGCATTTTAATCTTTCTTATGGGAATAAATAGAGAAACAATACTTTCGTTTCTACATCCAGATAAACATATACTGTTTTCATTATGATTTTGGCAATGGTGGTTATCTTACTCTGGGTTCTCTAGAGGAGCAAAACCAGTGTAGAATATATGTATATATGTAAACATATGGTCGGGGGAGGGAAGGAGGGAGTGAGAGAGAGAGAGAGAGAGAGAGGGACACATCAAAGAAATGGCTTATGCAATTGTGGGAGTGAGTAAATCCTAAATCCATGGGTCAGTGTCAAGCTAGAGACTTCTGCTGGCTCACACATTAGCAGAGACTAACAAACCCAAAATCTGTGGGTCATAGGACAGGCTGGATGTCTCTGCTGGCTCACAGGGTTGAGAAGACTGGCAAATCCAAAATATGCAGGCCAGGTGGCAGACTGAAGACTTCTGCAGGTTTATGCATCAATAACTGGAGGACAGGCCATGAGAAGGTACAGGATATATATAGAGAGAGGGCAGGAGCCATTTTCATACTGGCGGCAAGCTGTTCTCCCAAGGAAATTCCCCTTTCAACTGATGGACTGATCACATCTGGCCACATCTAATCTGATTATGTTAACTTACTTACTTACTGGAAGAGCCATCAGTCCAATGTCTGCCATAGCAGTGAGAATCTTAACCTAGCCAAATTGACACATAGCATTAACCATCACAGTAGTGATTAGGGTGATGGGTTAACTTTTGTTATTAAGCAAATTTTTCTTGTGTTGCCTTCAGATTTGTAGCACATATATCTGAATTGATGACGATGAGTAGGTCAGGAAGACAAAAATGCTGGCCAAATTTGTATATGAAATGTTGGAATAAAGGTAACATCATGAACTCCCAATCTTCCCACCAAAATATCTCTATTTAGTCCATAATTTAGTTTTATTTCGGCTATAATTAAGCACACAGTTCATTTCTCATTTTTTGAAAATGGAGAAGCTTACAAAGTAGAAACAATAGTTACAGTTCAGGAAGAACTGAAACTAGGCTGCTCTGGGGACATTAGTACAGAGTCTATGACATTTATTCCGAAGTAACTGTCCTGAGACGAGGCAGATTTAATCATCTCCCATCTATGTGTACATCAACTCTCCCCTGGAAAGACTGATCTGTCCATCTAAATCAATAGACATACCAGAGACAGATAAGGTTGGTCAAGACAATGCTACTCAAGGAATTGTGAGACAGGCCTTATTGGCAAAGAGCACCATTACCTAGAAACTATTAGTATATAGAGGTGTATGTGTATGTGTGTGTGTTTGTGTGTGTATGCATTCACCAGTGTGGAAAACACTGATTTGATACCTCTCTCTCACTCCAATCATTAATTTAACCACTAATTGTTTAATTTGTTTAAGTTTGCTAGGGCTGCCATAAAAAATATCACAAAGTGACTTTAAAGAACATAAATTTATTTTCTTGTTATTCTGGAGGCTGGAAGTCTGTACAAAGTGCACTGGAAGGACTATGCCCTCTTTCACTGCTGGCTCTAGAGGAAAATCCTTTCATGTCTCTTTTCAGTTTCTGTAGCCCCTGACATTCCTTTGCTGCTTTCAGATGCCTCTGCCTTTCTCACAGGGTATCTGTCTTCCCCCTGTATATCTCCTGATAAAACTTCACTGAGAAGGGACTAGGATTAGGACCTATCCTACCTTGGTATCATCTAGTTAGCTAGTAACAAAAGCAAAACCTTATTTCCAAAGATGTTCATATTTCCAGGTAGAGGCTTGGGACTTTCATGTAACATTTTTAAGGACTCAATTCAATACATAACATTCTCCTTTCCAAAGGCAGCACAAAACAATACATTTCTCCTCATGTTCATCACTATCACACTAGCCAAGGCCCATCTTCTCTCACAGAGTACAGCCATGTCTTTCTAATTAGAAATTTTATTTCTATTGTCATGTGACCAATCTGTTCTCCATACAAATTCCAGAGAGACCCCCTAAAAATATGTCTGATCTTTCATTTGCTTAGGTTTCTTATTGTACTTAGTATACATAACACTGCATATGGTCTGGTTTCTGTCTACCTCACTAGTCATGTCTCTCCCCACGATTTTTAACAAACCCTACCTCACACACAATTTTTTTACTCCACCTGTTGTTTTTGCAGTTTCATGAATCTACTGGAAAATGAAAATATCTTCACATATTTCCAATGTACATATCATCATAATATTAAGCTAATAAAACAAGAAAGAATAACTCTACCTCTTACCAAGAACACAGAGCATAGAGTGTATAGACGTGTATGCATTACTTAAATGTAATGGATACATTTTCAATCTTATAATTTAAAATACCTAATGGATTGAAGAGCAGGAGAAAGGGGATTAAAAGACAGGAAGCCAGACAGAGGAACAATCAGCCACAGGGACCCAGGTGGGGGGGATATGAGAGGTCTCCAATAGCAGGACAAACTTGTCTGTCGGTTTGTCCTACTGTGGTGACATGTAGACGTGAGTTTTGAGGCTGAGCCTCTGGTGTTTAAAACCCAG
>NW_006922055.1:1133453-1159947 GCF_000298275.1 Orycteropus afer afer | reverse complement strand
TGTTTTAAAGTATGGGTTTCACAGTCAGAAAATCTGGAGTGATTTCTTGCCCTGTCATTTATTAGCTAAGGAGCTCTGGTGGCATAGTACCTAAGGCATCTGACTGCTAACCAGAAGGTTGGTGGTTCAAACCCACCAGTCACCCTGCAGAAGAAAGATTGGGCAATCTACTTCCATAAAGATTTACCTCCTTGGAAATGTAAAGGGGGTCTCTATGAGTTGGAATTGACTTGATGGCTGTGAGTTTGTTTTTTGGTTCTGTTTATTAGCTGAGTAAATTTATTAAGTTACTTAACTCTTAACAAAAATAAAACTATTGGTTCGTTCATTTGAAAAATTGAAGATAATAATAATAAAAGAAACCTGGTAAGGTTTTTTTGGGAAGAGTGTTATGTTCTTGTTTGGACTTAGATCTTCAACCCATAACAATGAAAGAAAAACAAACAAATACAACAAGACGATAATGTAGAAATATTTTTCTCACTCTTTTCTGCTTTGCTCTTAATTTGATGCTTAGTGTTTGGAAATTCTGTACCTAAAGAATACTAGGTTATGCCATCTGGAGAGAATGGAACAAGAGCAGAATAAGGAGTGGTGTTCTTTGAAGATAAATATTCACTAAACAAGAGTTTAGAAATTCTAAGGAAACAATTAGGCACTAATGTTGTTAATGTGTGTTTTAAATTGCTTTTTAAAAATTATTTTACCATCAGGTTTCTTTTTCTGTTTTTTAACTGAACAATCCATAATTCAAACATAGATTTCAGGTGGTCTTATTCTAATTTAGTACAGGCTTGAAGGTTTGGGTGATCTCTGGCAATTGCTTTGCTGTTCTTTTGGTTATATTAGTTTCAGTAGGAAATTATTCTAATAAGGGTCAATCACTACTTAGACTTGAACAAATATCATGCAGTAGAAAAAACAATTGAAATCTTAACAGGAAAGAAAAACTAACAGAAAATTGTGAGGATTGGAAGGAAATAAAAAGGGCAAAACTAGAATTTAAAGTGAGTATATAATTAAGTGGAATAATCTACCATTAGGTCCACATATTAAGGGCTTGATGTATTGATTAATATTCATTTGCCACTAATTTATAAAAGAAATAGACTATATTCATAAAGTCTGTTTGCACAACTGAGCTTACGATAATGATCCACTAATAATTTTGCAGAGCATTAACTCTCCAAAGAAGCAAATGGAATATAATAATTTATTTAATAGTTACATCTTCTTCAATGCCTGTACTAAGAACAAAATGTTTTAAAAAATTAGAACAGTTTTAAAAATTCAAGAAATTATTGTGGCTAATGTGGCTAAGACTCACAATAAAAATATTAATCTAACATTTTTATATGGTATTTATATCTGAAATTTATTTTTATAGAATAAAATTTCAACTTTATAGAGTATGTTGTTGCTCTGAGTGAGGTGCCAAGAAGTCAGTTTCAACTCCTAGAAACCCTATGTACAACAGAATATAACACTGCCCAGTAGTACAGCATCTTTACTAGTCTTGTTATATTCAATAGCATCATTGCAGGCACATTGTCAATTTATTTCATTGAGGGTCTTCTCCTTTTTTCACTGACCCTCCACTATACCAAGCATGATGTCCTTTTCCAAGAAAGGGTCCCTCTAACAATATGACCAAAGTAGGTGAGATGAAGTCTGGCCATTCTCGCTTCCAAGGAGCATTCTGGCTGCATTTCCTCCACAACAGATTTGTTTGTTCTTCTGGCAGTCCAGGATAATTTCAGTATTCTTCACCAACACCACAATTCAAAAGTATCAACTCTTCTTTGGTCTTCCCTATTCCTTACCCAGCTTTCATATGGATATGAAGCCAATGAAAATACCATGGCTTGGGTTAGGCACACCTTACTCTTCAAAGAGACATCTTTGTTCCTCAGCACTTTTAAAAGGTCTTTTGCAGTACATCTGCCCAGTGCAATTTGACAAATGATATCTTGACTGCTGCTTCCATCGGTGTTGAATGTGGATCCAAGTAACATGAGATCTTTGACAACTTCAATCTTTTCTCCATTTATTGCGATGCTGCTTATTCGTCCAGATGTGAGGATTTTTTTCTTTATTTTGAGGTGTAATCCATACTGTACACATAGTCTTTAATTTTCATCAGTAAGTGCTTCAAGTCATCTTCACTTTCACCAAGCAATGTTGTGTCATCTGCATATAGCAGGTTGTTAATGAGCCTTCTTCCAATCCTAATGCCACATTCTTCTTCAAATTGTGTGGCTTCTCAGATTATTTGCTCACTATACAGAATGAATAAAAATGGTGAAATAACACAACCCTGATGAACACACTTCCTGATTTTCAGCCATGCAGTATCTCCTTGTTCTGTTTGAAGGTCTATGTACACGGTCCTCATGAGCACAATTAAGTTTTCTGGAATTCCCATTCTTTGCAACGTTAGCTTTAGTATGTTATGATCCACACATTCAAATGCTTTTCCATAGTCAATGAAACACAAGTAAACATATTTATGGTATTTTTTGCTTTCAGCCAAGATCCATCTGACATCAGTAATGATATTCCTCATTCCACATCTGCTTCTGAATCCAATTGCATTTATGGATTTTCCCAGTCAATATACTGCTGCAACTGTTTTTAAATTACCTTTATCAAGATTTTACTTGCATGGAATTAATTATTGGACATTGTCCAATAATTTTCCACACTCTGTTGCATTACCTTTCTTTAGAATGGGTACAAATATGGATCTCTTCCAGTCAGTTGGCCAGGTAGCTGTCTTCCAAATTACTTGGCAAAGAGGAGTATGTGCCTCCATATTGAGCTTCAGCATCACCTCTTTCCACAGATGTTGTTGTTGTTGTTGTTGTTAAGTGCCATCGAGTCGTTTCCAACTCATAGCGACCCCATGCACAGCAGAATGAAACACTGCCCTATTCTACACCAGCCCCACAATCCCTTCTATACTTGAGCCCATCATCACAGCCACCGTGTCAATCCATCTCGTTGAAGGCCTCCCCCTCTTTCGTCGACCCTCCACTCTACCAGTGACATCCTTCTCCAGGGAAGGTCCCTTCTTACAACATGACCAAAATAGGTGAGACAAGGTCTGGCCATTCTTGCCTCCAAGGAGCACTCTGGCTTCACTTCCTCCAGGACAAATCTGTTAGTTCCACAGATGTAGTCAATCTAATTCCTGTGTATTCCATTTGGTGAGGTCCACATGTATAGCCACTGTTTATGTTCTTGAAAAAAAGTATTTTCCATGAATAAGTCATTAGTCTTGCAAAATTCTATCATGCAATCTCCATCATCATTTCTATCACCAAGGTCGTATTTTCCAACTACTGGTGATTATTCTTTGTTTCAAACTTTCATATTCCAATAATCAATAATAATCAATACACCTTGATTGCATGTTTGACCAATTTCAGGCTTCAGATTTTGGTAAAACTCTTCAATTTCCTCATCTTTGGCTTTAGTGGTTGTTGTGTAAATTTGAATAATAGTAGTATTAACTGGTCTTCCTTGTAGGCATATGAATATTATTCTATCACTGATGATATTGTATTTCAGGATAGATCTTGAAACATTCTTTGTGTTGATGATACAACACCATTCCTACTCAATTTGTCATTCCTGTCATAGTAGATCATAGGATTGTCTGAATCAAAATGTCCAAAACCAGTCCACTTCAGCTCACTAATGCCTAAGATATCAATCTTTATGCATTCCATTTCATTATTTACAACTTCCAATTGTCCTAGGTTCATACTTAATATGTTCCATGATCTGATTATTAATGGATATTTACAGCTGTTTCTTCCCATTTTGAGTTGTGCCCCATCAACGAAGAGACATCCCTAAAGCTTTACTCCATCCATGTCATTAAGGTTGACTCTACTTTGAGGAGGCAGCTCTTCCCCAGTGGTATTTTGCGTGCCTTCCAACCTGAGGAGCTCATCTTCTTACAGTATATCAGACAATGTTTCAGGGTTATTCAGAAAGTTTTCCAGTAATATATCAGACAGTGTTTCACTTCTGTTCATAAGGTTTTCCCTGGCCAATTCTTGAGAAGTGGATAGCCCCTTCATTCTTCCCATTCTGTCTTAGTCTGGAAGCTTCACTTAAACCTGTCCATCATGGGTTATCTTGCTGGTGTTTGAAACACCTGTGGCATAGCCCCCAGCATCACAGTAACACATGAGCCAACACAGTAGGACAAACTGATAGGCGAGTGGTGACTAGAGTATAGACCAGCAACTCTCTTGCAAATGTAATTCCCTTTTTAAAAGTACATTCTTCTATAGCTCCTAGGAGGTAAGTAATTAATTATCTGTCTGGTAAAGTGTTTTTCACAATTACTCTTGAAGAATGATCCACATGCACTAGAGAAGAATATATATTGCACTGTTGTTGGGTGGTGTGCTCTATATATGTCTACTTAGGTCTCACTTACTGTCATTTAGTTGACTCTGACTCATAGCGTCTCCCATTGGGTTTCCAAGGTGATACATTTTTATGGAAGTAGATTGCCCCATCTTCCTTCCATGGAGCAGCTAGTGGGTTTGAAACTGAACTTGTGGTAGTCAAATTCCTTAGACAATATGCTGTTATGGCTAATGTTTTTATTCAAGTCTTTTATTTCTTTATTGATCGTCTCAATGTTTCATACATTTTCAAAAATGGTGTATTAAAAACTCTGACAATTATTGTAGATCTATCTCTTTCTTTAATTCTGTCAGAGTTTGCTTTATAAATTTTGAGGCTCTGACATTAAATATACATATATTTATAATTTTATATATTCCTGATGAATTGACTTTTTATTATTATATGTGCCCTTCTTTGTCTCTTATGAGGTTTTTACCTAAAGTGTATTTTTTCTGATATCAATATAGCCTCAACAATTCAATTTTGATTGCCATTTATGTGGAATTATGTATTTTGTTGTTCTTTCACCTTCAATCTATCATGTCTTTGGGTATACAATGAGTCTTTTGTAGCCAGCAAATACATGAATCATGGACTTTTATCCATTCTGCCACCCTATGTCTTTTGGTTGGCTAGTTTAATCAATTAATCCACTTGCTTTTAAAGTAATTACTCATTAAAAAAAAAAAAAAAAAAAGTGCCTGGATAATGCACATGGTTGCCCTTAGCTTGTAACTGTAAAGTTGGCAGTTCCAACCCACCCAGAAGCATTATGGAAGAACAGGTAATCTGCTTCAGTAAAGATTTCAGCCAAGGAAACACAGTTTGAGCAGTTCTACACTGTAACACATGAAGTCATTATGAGTCAGAATCAACTTGAGCAGTCAAGACAATAACAACAACAACTAACATAGAAAGACTTACTTCTACCATTTGCTACTTGTTTTCTGTGTTTCTTAACTTTGTTCCTCATTTCCTCCAATACTGCCATCATTTATGCTTAATTGATTTTTGTAGTGAACTATTTTGATTCCCTTTTCCTTTTCATATATATATATATAAGAAAATTTCTTGTAGTTACAATGGGGTTTATGTTTAACATCTTAAACTTTTAATAATTATTTTAAATTTAAAGGAGTCTTGGAGCTCTGGTAGTGTAGTGCTGAAGGCATCTGACTGCTAACCAGAAGGCTGGTGGTTCAAACCAACCAGCCACTCCTCGGAGCGAAGGTTGGGCAATCTACTTCTGTAGTGACACTGCCTTGGAAACCCAAGGAGAGGTTGCTATGAGTCAGATCCAACTTGATGGCAGTGAGTTCTGGTGGTGGCACAATGGTTAAGAGCTTGGCTGCTAACTGAAAAGTCAGTAGTTCAGACCCAGCAGAAATTTCACAGGAGAAAAGACCTCATAATTTCTCCCATAAAGATTACCATTTAGGAAAAAATGCTTTAAATTTATATCAATCTAACTTCAGTCACATAAAAAAACCCCAGCTATTCCTATACTGTCCTCTCTCCCTTTTATGTTATTTTCTTTTTGTTCCTCAGACTTAATAATTTGGATTATCCTATCTTTATGTTCATTGCTATTTTCTTCTGTCAACTCAAATGTACTGTAAAATTATACAGTGATTTTCTCATTTCAGCTATTGTATTTTTCAGTTCCAGTATTTCTGTTTCGTTAAAAAAAATCTCTTTATTGATATTGTCATTTTGTTCCTGTACTTTTTCCCCTAATTTCCTTTAGTTATTTGTCTGCATTTTCCTTTAGCTCTTTAAGCATATTTAATACATCAACTTTAAAATCTTTGTCTAGTGAGTCCATTTTCTATGTTTACTCAGAAGTGTTTTTGTCATTTTATTTTGTTCTTTTGAATAGATTACCCTTCCCTGTTTCTTTTTATGTCCTGTGATTTTATTGTTGTTGTTGTTAAAATGTTATTGCTATAGTGTGGTAACTCTGGAAATTACATTATCCTATTCCCCATGGTTTGCTGTTTTATTTATTATTATTTTGTTAATTGTTGAAGGCTGAAGTCATCCATTTATTTAATGACTTCCTCTAAATAAATATTTTTGCAAAGACTGCTTTTCTCTCCCAGTCTTTCCAAATTGGCTTTCTGCCAGAACCCTTTTCAAGCCCTTAGAAAAGCTTGCACTGAAACTAAGAATTAGCCCAAAGCAATCCTGTAGTGTCTTCTAGGTAATTCCTGAGCATGCATCTTGTTCTGAGCATGTGTGTGGCCTTCTCTATTTTCCTGTGGATATGATGTTTTTGAAAGCATTAATTTCAGTCCTTCAGGTAGCTCCCGGTCTGGCTAGAACAGACACACACAGTAGTTTGCTTATCAAGTCTGTAATGCTATATCTAGAGCCAGAGAACAGGCAGTCTTTTTTGGGGTACAGGGCATTGTGCCACTTTAAGATGCCAATCTGAGCTAGAGAAAGGGTGGGGATGGGTCATAAGAGAAAGGACGGAAGTAAAGCTTTCCTACTGTTTATATGTTGATTTTTTGTTGATTCACCATTCAGTTAGGTGCTACAACAATTTGACTAGTTGTCAGAGTTTTGAGATTGTTGGTTCTTCCAGCTTCAGAGTTGTTGTGTGTGTGTGTGTGTGTGTGTGTGAGAGAGAGAGAGAGAGAGAGAGAGAGTGGGGGGGGGATGGACCACCATCTTGCTCCACTTCAATTTGCAATTGCTTGCTTTTTAGACATTATCTTTAAACTCGTGTGTCAGCACTTTGTCTATGATGTGATTTGGTATGTGTCTTGGTTATCTATTGCTGCAGTAACAGAAATATCAGCAGTGGATAGCTTTAACAAACAAATCTGTTTTCTCATAGGTTGGGAGGCCAGAAATCTGAATTCAAGACACCAGGGTTAGGAGAAGAATTCTCTCGCTGTTGACTCTGGGAAAGGTCCTTGCCTCTTCAGCTTCTATTCCTTGGTTCTTTGGTGATCTTCATGTGGCATGACATCTATCTTCGCCCATCTCTGTTTGCTTGCTCTTTTCATAGCTCAAAAGAGATTGAAGAGACACCCTCTACTAATACTGCATCACTAGCAAAGCAAAGAAAACTCATTCCCAAATGAGATTATTATAACAAGTGTAGGGGTTAGGATTTACAACACATATTTCTGAGGGAGACAATTCAATCTATAGTAGTATACTTTTTGTATTTATTTACTCTAACTTAGGGTTGGGTTTACTGAATTTCTTAAATATTTGGATTGATAATTTTCAAAATTTGGAAAGATTTTCAGAAATTATTTCTTAAAATACTACTTTTACACCATTCTCTCTCTCCTCATATTCTGGTTCATCACTTATAAATATATCAGATTACATGGTATTTACTTACTGATACTAAGGAGCCCTAATTGAGCAGTGGTTACATGCTCGGCTACTAACCAAGAAGTTAGCAGTTAGAATCCACTAGCTGCTACTCAGTAGACTCAGTGGCAGCCTACTTCTGTAAAGATTACAGCTTTGGAAACCTTGTGGTTCAGTCCTACTCTGTTTTATAAGTTCATTATGATTCAGAATTGACTCAAAGGCAATGGATTTTGTTTTTGATTTTAGCATTCTTTTATTCATTTATTTTTTTAATCTTTTTCTCTCTTTACTTCAGTTTGGATGATTTCTATTATTCTATTTTAAAATTCACTACTCATTTCTTCTGCAATATTAAGTTATCTAATTAATTTGTGAATATCATATATTATAGCTTTTGAGGTACACTTCTTTTAAATTGTATTCATTTTTTCCTGAAATAATTCCTCTTTTTAATAAGTATATCCATCTGTTTCTATAAATTTTTAACATGCTTGTAGCAGTTATCATGAAGCACTTACTTGCTTACTCCATAACTGGATCATCTGTTTTTCTCCTTCTATTGACTGCATTTTATCTTAATTTCAGCTCATTTTGTTATTTCTTCATTCCTTATTATTCTTTTTACCTTATTATGGATGCTGTATATAATAGAACAGATGATAATTAGTATGATATATTTTGTTTTGTTTATTTACCACAGAATAAAAGCCATTTATTATGTGTGAGACACAGATTATTCAAATTTTCCTAGTGCCTACTTGATTTGATGCTGGACTACACTTTTACACTGAGCTCTTCTGTGACTGATTATCCAAACCCCAATCTCTTATAATACAGAGTCATTGAACTTCCTTTTGATCTTGTCATAGTGAGGTTTGAACTGTTTTTTCAATTAATTTTGATTTACTTCTGAAACAATTTTAGAGAGAGTACTGCAGGAATGTCCAAGACTTCATATTCAGCCTTTCCTCTACTGTTCATCTTTTGCAAATGTAGATAGGATGAGTAAAATGTGGTCAAGATTTTAGCACTTTGATTTTGTATTTGGGCCCTTCCAAGTTTCAATTCATTCCAGAGGCACACATTGTCATCTAATAATAATTATTCCTTTTCAGTCTTAGTAAAGTCTTTTTGTATATTATAGGTACTTTCTTCCATCTCTCTAGACCCAGACCATGTGACCACACCAGATTGTAGCTACTGTGTCCTTGGTAACCTATAAAGAACATTTTGCTCTCTGGAATTCAGTTTATCAAGGCTTCCTTGAATCCCTCACTCATTGCTAGCCCTGTAGAAAGTATGTTTTTAATTTGCCTAGTTTTTGTTGTTGCCATAGCAGCAAAGCTGTTTTATATTCTTCTCCGTCCTAACCAAAAAGATAAATCACTAGTACTCTTCAATAATTATGGGATAATAATAATTATTATTATTTAGAATTCTAGATTTTAGTATTGCAATGATGAAGGTGCTCTAACATCTGCACTCTCTGCATGATACCCACCAGATACATGTGGCTATGAGTAGGTATCTAGTGTGACTGAACTAGAATTGTAAGTTTATTTACTTGTAGTCAGTTGCAATTTAAATAATCACATGTGGCTACTAGCTACCTTTTGGAAAGCACATGTCTAGATAGCCTGTTATAATAAAATAAATAGTATTTTAGGCCTAGAAAATGGGTGTTTTAATCTTTGGTTGCTTTAGCTATTGATAGTTTAGCTGTACCATAGACTTACTTATGTATGACCTCCTAGCACTACAAAACACTGTATATGATTTAATAGAGATACATTTACATTTGTATAGTGCAATAATTGCAGCAATAACAACATGACAAATATAAATTAATAAAGAAGATTAATTGTGTGACCCAAAAGTAAGGGTATTATAGTGAATTTTATACTAACATTAAATCTATACTTATAAATGATGATATGATTATTGTAAAAAAATTCATTTCTCATAATGGAGCATTAAACCTTAAAGTGTATATTTATTGTTGTTGTTGTTATGTGCCGTCAAGTCGGACCCGACTCATAGCGATCCCTCCTTGGGTTTCCAAGGCAGTATCACTATGGAAGTAGATTACCCCATCTTCCTTCTGAGGAGTGGCTGGTGGGTTTCAACCACCAGCCTCCTGGTTAGCAGTCAAGTGCTTTAGGCACTATGTTACCAGAGATCCTATATTTATTCTTAGGCTATCTTAGCCTATTCATTCTCCCTAGTTTCATACCCTCATCTAATTATCCCATGAATAAAACAGTAGTGATATCACAATAATTTTTCCCAAAGGAAGGCCTTCAAATAATTGGTCAGTCAAATATAGGTTGAACATATGCCCTCATTTAATTGGGACCATACTGACTTGTACATAATTATTAGTATCTCATTTTAATCTCAAATGTGTCTTAATTATATATGCAGAAAGATGAAAATAAGAAAATCAAAAAGCACAACTCTGTTATACAAGTCATAACTTAAAAAGGATATTCCACACCAGAAGAATTTTATAATTGTGCTGAATTATTTTATTTTGTGAGTTAGTTTTTTGATGAGTTAAGTTTTGTGTGAGACAGTTATGACTCACCCTGTCTTTGCCAATTATTTGTAATTTTTAGACTTAATCATTTGGCCAAAACATTACTGGAATTTTCATATTGTTGTCTTAATAAAGAAAACACAACAGATAATTGGATTCTGTTAACTGGCGTAAGTATGATTTTAATATTGAGGTGGAGCTTTATGTTTTGGGGTTTGATCTTGACTAAAAGGGAGTAATGGGAACATGAAGTTTAGAGAATGGTAAAGAGACTCACAGAAAGTGTATGAAGTATTTGTCTGGATACATTCATTCTGGACAAGCAATATGGATATATTTAGAAGATAGAAAGCACTCAGTGATTTAAACAGGGAGTTTTAACATAAATAATTGCTAAACAATAAAGAAGAGGATCTCTGGCAGCGTAGTGCCTAAGCCATTTGACTGCTGTCCAGAAGGCTGGCAGTTCAAACCCACCAGCCACTCCTCAAAAGGAAGATTGGGCAAACTACTGTAGAAATACTGCCTTGAAAACCCAAGGAGGTGTGGCTATGAGCCAGATCTGATGTGACAGCAGTGATTTTTTTTTTTTTTTTACGTATAGGAGGAAAAAAAAAAAAAAAACACCTCTACAAGGAACCCTAGGAGGGACAAAATTGGAAGAGAGCTCACAGACCATATTGGAGAAAATTTGGTTAAACCCAGTAGATGATGGAAAAATTCTCATTGAGCAGTTCGAAGAGCTGGTCTGCAGTCACCAAGCAACCATCCTGAGAAGAAACAGGGAGAGTGAATAGCAGCTGGTGGCCAGCATGTGGGTATGCAGTCAGTAGGGTAGGAGGCCTGGACCACATGGTGTCTGAGAAGCAAGAAGCAACTAGTGGCTAGCATGTTAATTGTGTAAAGCAAGTGGGGCTGTCAGTGGGGCAGGAGGCATGGCTTAAGCTGTTTTTATAGGGAGAGCTGAGGCATAAGAAAGATAGTGTTGAGAGGTCTGTGGGAGACATACTTGGAGGACTGGCCAGGAGGTAGAAGGCATCAAGGTACTGGAATGGACAAGAGATGTGGAGCACAGAATGTCTGGACCAAAAAGCCTGAAGGAAGGGAATCACCAGCCATACCAGGACTGTGAAGTCATTGAGGGACAGGGGAAAAAAACTATCATTAATTGAGTTTCATGCTTCCAGAACTGTATTTCAAGTTTATAAATATGTACAAATTACCTTCACATGTTAGTTATAGATATAATAACTCTACAAATAAACTATTTCATATCATGGGGAACACAGCCATGCCAAGGCCTTTACTTTCCAAAAGGACAGCAGGCCTGTATGAAGGATACTAATTTAGCTCTTCTCAATATAAAAGAAGTTCAGCCACTTGGGCCTTGGCCACCTTAAAAATAAGTGTTTGCAAATTAGCAATTTGAATTATGAAAATATGGCCAGGCTCAAATATCTGAGCAGTTTTCTACAACCATAATTGCACTTGGTTCATGAGGGATGCATGTCTCAAATGCCTATTCTTTACTTCTGACATTTTGTTCCCATTTCTGTATTCCTTCTACTTTGATGTGATGGGGGTAAAGTTAAGTGTGTAGAAAAACCCATTGCCATTGAGTTGATTCTGACTCATAGCAATCCCCATTGGGTTTCCAAGGCTGTAAATCTTTACAGAAGTGTATGTTGTTGTTGTTGTTACGTGCTGTTGAGTCTGACCCAACTCAGAGTGACCCCTCCTTGGGTTTCTGAAGTGGTATCTCTATGGAAGTAGATTGCCCAAGTGTATAAGCTCACTGATATAACAGGTAAAATTAACTCTTACTCTTTTTTCCTTAAGGTTTAAACTGAAGACTGACCATCAGTCTCAACAATCATGTCTTCTATTTAAACACCATCTTAGAACTGTTCAGAAGATTTTTTTCCCTTTGGTAAAAAAAGGATGACTTCTCAGCAAGACATCCACACATGGCTTTCTGTAACTGAAAAAGCAAAAGAGAGTAAATGAAAAAAGAACAGAAGAAGAAAGAAGGAATTAAAGAAGGGAGAAAGAAGATGAAAGAGTGAGAAAAGGAAGGAAAGAGAGATGAAGGGAGGAAGAAAAAAAGAAAGGAAGGTAGAAAGAAAGGAAGGAAAATTTCTTTGCTCCCTATCACTTAGATTCAATGCCTGGGTTAGTGCTCTCATGGCTTGGTCCTACTTTAAAAGTTAAACTACATGATAAACATAATTATAGCAACATAAAATGAAAATAAAAATGTATACAATATATATCCCTTTCCACTAGGATCTATTTATTGGGATCTTGATCAGGACTAGCTACCAGCTAGTAGAAGCTGGGCACCATCTAGTTCTTCTGGTCTCAGGGTAGAATGGTTGTGGTTCATGGAGAAAATTGATCCTGTAGTTCACTTCCTTCTCTAATTCTCAGGTTTCCTACTTTCTTTTTTTCTCCAGACAAATAGAAATTGATAGTTGTATCTTAGATAGCCATTTACCAGCTTTTAAGACTCCAGAGAATTCTCACCAAACTGGGATGTAGAACACAAACTTTATGAATAATATATAACAGTTGACTGGATTGCCCTACAAGGTCATGACCACACGTCTTCAAGCCATGAAAACTAACCCTGTGAGTTGATTGGTTATATCTAGAAAACATCAACATCTGTAGGCCTTATTTTCTTTATTATATATACATACATATATATTTGGTTTTTCTGTTGCTGAATAAGCTATTAATCTCAAATCTGTCCTTCAAAAATATTTTTTTTCTAATATTTGTCATTATAACCCATATTTGCAAAAATAAAGTGATTAATATAGGCTAAGTATTACTAAAGTATTCTTTTTTATATTTTCTTATCTTTTTTGCTTTCTTCATTCACTATCCTTCAACAAATGTTAGGGTTAGAGAAAGGAATTAAAAGAAGGGAGGGAGTGAATTGAGTTATGTTCTCATTTACATGAAGTTGTGCTAGTACAGTTATTATTGTATCTTGTTTTTTAATATAATCCAACAAACTCACTTCCCTCCAAATACACACGACCCGTATTTATTCATTTGTTTTGAGAAATCCTCAAACATATAATTCCACTGTAAACTAAATTGAATATAGGGATGTGAAATAAACTAAGAACGTGTAATCTCAACCTATAAACTAATTCTCAGTCAGTAGGATTTACAGAAGAGTACACCTGTCCTCTCCACAGGCAAGTTCTTTTTATGCCAAAAATATGTGATCCAGCTCTCTTTGAAGACATCATTGCTACAAGTAGAAATGTAATTTTAAATAAATTGTATGATGCTATTCTGTATCAAAATTTAGTGAATCAAAAGTTAAAATACTCAGCAAATGCCCAACTAAGATCAAAAGCACCTTATTCAATTTGAAGGCATTCTTCTGTGCCCCAGATATGCCAGTTGACTAGGGCAGAGAGTGGGGGGTGGGTCATGGTGGTTGGGAACTAGCACTATAATTAGAAAGCAATAATGGAAACCCAGGAGAAAGTATGTTCCTAAAACACATTCTCTCCTACCTCTACCACTATAAATACTACTATAAAATTTGTAGGCCACTGAGGAAGTCTCAGAAGTATTAATACTACAAGTAAGACCAGAATGGAGGCAAATATCTTACTTAAGATAGCCAAAATCAGCCAGACTGAGAGGAAATCATTAGGGAACCATGGAACCAGGTCTTGTAGAATTAAATGAGGAGATCCCTTCTAAGAGGGAGTAGCAGAGCTGAAGATGGGCATCAAAAGCAGAGTGAACAATTTGTCAATAGATATTGGTGATAGTTGCAGAACATGATTGATGTTAAATTGAATGGTACATGTTAAAATGTTGATTGGTAAATTTTGTGCTATATATAAATTTAAAACACTTTTAAAAATGTGATAAGCCAGATTAGCAAAAGATGTGCATGCAGTGAGGAAAACAATGGGCTATAGCCACTAACTATACCACAGCTGAGGTAGCTGCCCACATAGAGATCAGATGTGAGTATAAACCTGACTTACAATGATACAGAATTAGGCCTTGTAGAAGAATGCATCTATTAACACAAAATATGAAGTTTGCCAAATTAAAAATGAATGGCCAAGTCATTTGTTAATGGGGGAAAAAAAAACCTAATATAATGTAGAATCTAATTTCTCTATATATGCATTTATTTTATTTCACACACACATATTGTTTTACAACCAGCTTTTAATACTTAAGCATTTATTCTCAAGCACGTATGATTTCCAGTATAATCATTGAGTTGTGTGATGTTTAATGTTTGGTGAAGTAAGAAGGTAAATTACTGCTACGTCCACAACTGTCATTGTGACATTGGGTCATTATGAGCTGGCATCAACTTGATAGCACACTGCATCAACAACATAGCAACAACCATTTCTATTTTTCCTTGTTCTTATAAAACAGTATTTTCTAATATTTGAACATACTTACATGCTAACTTGCTCATTAACCAAGCATTTATCGGCTATCTATGCATACTAGACACTATGCTAAGTATGCTAAGATTTTAACACATTAAATCACAAACATGCAGTAAGAATTACCTATTCTTATATCTCTATTTTCCAGGTGAAGAAACAGGCTTATATAAATTAACCTGCCAAAAGTCATATTCCTAGTAAGTGGAGGGGTGGGGCTTAAGCTAAGTTCTATCATACCCCCAAATCCATTATTATAACTATGATTAATTTATTAAAATACTTAGAGAAAATTACAATTTCCCTATTGTCAAGCAAGTTTCTAAAAAAAAAATGTAATCCACTTGACGTAACCAATCTCAGTACAAATGTGACAGAGTCTAAGTTTAGAGAACATCTATAAAGTACAAATGAGATCATAAAATTATGAATAGAATGTTAACATCTACTAGTAATTATTACCTTTCTTGACCTAAAACATTAATCAGAGCATCTAAAGATGAACTCCTACCTAAGTGCCAAGTACATGCCATTCTGTGTCATGAAATTTTTTTATTCAAGATGTGCAATAAAAGTTACTCAGCTTATTATTGATCCTAATTAGCAATTCCAAAATATCCAACACTCCCTTTCTATCCCTAAGTGGCACTTAGACATACAGCCAAATTAAAAAGCATCAATGAAAAATCAAAGACACAGTCTTCAGATAAAATGCCTACTAATTAGAGTAAGTGGCATACAAACCATTGAGTTTCAATGGAAATGGCATTGTGGAAATGATTTAGAAGCATGTAATTGTGTTATTATTTCCTTATCTATTGTTTTTCAGGCAGACTGAGAGAAGTAGGTACAAAAGTACAAAAATAGGACCTGATTCAGTTTATTTAATTGATTAAGCCATTTTTTAACCTACTTTATCAAATATATTTATGTTTTCCAAAGGTTTTTTTTTTTTTTCAAAGCAACTCATCACTGAGTAAATCCAGTAATTTTTTTGAAGAATCAATTTTACCATTGAGTTATTCACTAAGTAAAGACCGGAATAGAGTGTTGTGTAGTCACCAAGGAATGTCAGACTTGAGCATGAAATTATTGTTGTTCTCAAGGAACTTAAGTTCTCATTAGGAATTTAAAACATGCACTCTAATAATTACTGTACAAGTTAAAATATGGCATATGCCTTAATGAGTTACAGAGTACTATGAGAAATCAGAAATATAACTTCTACCTAGAAATATTGGTAAGGAGTTCTTAGAGAAAAGTGGTATTTGAGCTGTCCTTCTAATGATCACAAGTCCAGAAAGACACGATTGTATCATAATTGAAAGCATAGACTTGGAGGTCCAATTACTTTGTATGAATTCCAGCTCTGTCAGATACACAGAACATGTATTTGGGTTAATTATTTTACTTTTCTGTCCTTTCTCACACACACACACACACATATATATATATATATATATATATATATATATATATAATGTTGTTAGCTGCCATCAACTAGATTCATTGAGACTCCATGAACACCAGAACAAAATATGATGGGTTGCAGATCAGACTATTATGATCCATAGGGTTTTCACTGGCTGGTTTTCAGAAGTAGGATGTCAGGTCTTTCTTAAGCTCTACTGAAACCTATTCAGCATCATAACAACACACAAGCCTTAACTGACTGTTAGGTCATGGCTATGTATGAGGTGTACTGGATGTAATTGAACTCTGTTCTCCACCATGGGAGGCAAAAATTCCCCCAATGAATCCCCAGTGCTTCACTGTAGCTAATAACAGTGTCGACTTAAGAGAGATAACTTGAGGAGAGCATGGATTTATATTTCAAAAATATTAGTGTCTAGTATATGGTGAGTACCTAGCAAATATTGGGAGCTCTAGTGGTGTAGTGCTTAAGGCATTTGACTGCTCACCAGAAGGCTGGTGGTTCAAACCCACCAGCCACTCCTCAGAAGGAAGATTGGGCAGTCTGCTTCCATAAAGATACTGCCCTGGAAACCCAAGGAGGGGTTGATATGAGTTGGATTCAACTTGACAGTGATGAGCTTTTTTTTCTTTCTTTTCTTCCCCTCCCAGCAAATATTAGCTTGTAGAAATAAAGGTGCCAAGTGCACTTGGAGTAAACAGGCATTTAATGGAAGGCTTAAATGTTAGTTAGATTCCGAACATTATTCAATAGGTAGCAATGAATTGGTAAAGATTTACAAGAGGAAATATGTGATAAAATTAGTGTGATACAAAACACAACCAAACACACTGCTGTCAAGTTGGATCCAACTATTAGCGACACCTCCTTGGGTTTCCGAGGCGATATCACTACGGAAGTAGATTGCCCAACCTTCCTTCCGAGGAGTGGCTAGTGGGTTTAAACCGCCATCCTTCTGGTTAGCAGTCAGATGCCTTAAGCACTATGCCACCAGAGCTCCTAATGATATGTTGTGAAAATTAGTGTAAATGTAATCAGTGAAAAATAAGAGGGAGAAACAACTGTAGCCAGTGAGACCAGTTATGTAACTATTTACAATAGTCCAGTGTGAGGTGATAGCATCTGAGTTGGGTAAAGATAATGGAGATGGTGTGAGGGGTTACAGATGTTAGAGATACAATAGAAGATGGACTGAAGTCAAGGTTAATTTAGGACTTTTCTTTTTCTGAATTGAAAGAAAGGTAGTAACAAAGAATTTATGAACAGAAGCTGGTTTTTCAGAGATGATAAACTTGTTTTGAATTAAAAACATAATTTATCCATTGCAGCCCCACACTCACTACTTAATATGCTAAAAAGAGACTGGATATCAATTCATTATTTTTAATCTCTCTGGACCTGGAGAGAAATTTTGAGTAATGCATACATTTTAAAATTAGAAAACAATCTTAAAGTGTGGTAGTGCATAATATAAGAAAAAAATCTTGTATATAAGCTGAAGTTATAGTTTGATCTGCTTTCCTGTGTTTAAATCTTCTGGGGGACACCCATTGCATTCCCTTCTCCTCTGCTGCTGTCAGAGAGCATGGAGCTGTTTGGCGGCATTTCAACTGGCACTGTGAATTTTGCTGGGCCACAAGATAAGCTTTAAGAAAGAAAAGACATAGTTAAAGAACACCAGTGGGACCATCAACAATATAACTCCTGCTGGTGGTGACATGCCTCAATAAGATCATGAATCTTCTGTAAGAAATATTTTATTCTAAAGAGCACATTGGGAAGTACAGAGCTCCACTTATTTGTGGTTAAATTTCACACAGCTGATGTTAGCAAAGTACTTTTATTTCTCATTACAGACCCTAATCTTTAACAATAAAAGAAGCCATTTTTCATAGCTAAAGGGACTTTTAACCTCCTTAAATTAAATCGTGTTGCTTTTACTTTAAAAATGTTACACCAACAGTGACCTAAATAATAAGGACTTGCTCCAGCATCTTCAATGTATATATTTCACTTAGAAAACCAATTATAAAAATGTAAAGCAGTGAAATACTTGGAGCTCAACTATTCAAAATAGATGAAAAGATGCTTGTATTATTGATGGAAATATGAGAAATAGATCTACTTGAGTAATCTACTTGATTTCCCTTTGTCCCTGGACATCTCCCAATGTAACATGTAGCTGTTAAGTGGTTGATGAAGTGCTCTCTCTGTGATTAACCCACTTCTTCCCATGAAGTAATAAATCTATTTTTTTTCTGGGCATTGGTATGAAATAGCAGTTAGCTTATTGGAACTTGTGAAGGTTTGAGAAAAATAATTCAGATTTCAAGTTCTGAGGATACTGCAATTAATAGCCCTCAGAGATTACAATCATAGTGTTGTCAGAGAGATTACATTCTATAGAAGAGAAAGATAGCATGTCATGATATACAAAGCATTTACTAAATAAATAAATACACACATACACACACATATATGGCAAAATTTCTAAGACATTATTTCCAAAATAATGGAAAAAGTACATTAACAAAAAAATAACTAGAATGCCCCATGAAACTATAACTCTAAACATCAGAGAAAAGATCATAGGGCATCCCAGGTGTTTGAATAGTAAAGTATTCAGTGCATTTGTTCTACTTCCCTCTTCATTGTGTAGTACCTGGGTATTAAAAGCTTGCAAGCAGCCACCCAAAGCAAAGTAAATGAACTCTGTTTGCCTGGAGCAACAGAGGAAGAAGGAGAATCAGGAACAGAAGGAGGAAATGGAATGTGTGACTAGTTGCCCCATGAATAACTGCCTCTTTTTCCATGATACCAGAAACACTGGATGGTGCCTGGTTACCATTTCCAAACATTTTGATCAAAGATTCTATAGAAGAATCTTACCAACAAAGAGAAGATACAGAACAGAATTTTAAATTCTCACAGAATCCAGACTTTCTGGAGCCATGGAGGGGTGATGAACCCCTGAAACTGTTCCCGGAGATCTTCTTCAAACCTTAAACCAAAAATATTCCTTGAAGTCTTCTTAAAACCAAGCAATAGCTTAGCTTAACTAGTAAAGAATGTCTTTCTTGAGCAGTGTGGGACCAAATGTATGTGAGACCAAATTAGTCAAAGATTAGATTAGATAGGAAACTCAGGAGGCAGTGAGTTTATGTTACAGGGGAAGGAACAACTCAGAAAAGGAGGGTGAGGGTGGTTACATGATGCAATGAATGTAATCAATGTCACCAAAGTGTAGATGTAGAAATTGGTAGACTTTTGTTTGTTCTGCTGTACATATTCTCAAGAACTGCAACAAATATAAAATGAATTATAACAAAAAAGCATCATGAATTTCAAAACTTAGAAATAATCATCAGTTTATTTAATTTTAATTTTAATTTATTTTTTAGATGGCAGCCAGGAACCTCAAATGTAATATTTTCAAAAGTGATCTTCTTTCCCCTCCAAACTGGTCCTCCAACAGTTTTTCTCAACTTCATTGGCAACTGTATTCTTTCAAAATCTTGGAGTAAGCCTTGATTTCTTTATTTCCCCCATCTCAATTTCTATTGAAACTCTGGTAGCATAGTGCCTAAGGCACTTGACTGCTAACCAGAAGGCTGGAGGTTCAAACCCACCAGCCACTCCTTAGAAGGAAGATGGGGCAATATACTTCCATAGTGATACTGCCTTGGAAACCCAAGGAGGGTTTGCTATGAGTCGAGTCCGACTCCACGGCACATAACAACAACAACATACTTTCAAAGAGGAGCTCTGGTGGTGTAGTGCCTGAGGCATTTGACTGCTAACTAGTAAGCTGGTGGTTCAAACCCACCAACCACTCCTCAGAAGGAAAATTGGACGATCTACTGCCTTGGAAACCTAAGGAGAGGTCACTATGTGTCGAATCACCTTGACAGCAACAAGGTTTTTTTTTTTTTTTTTTAATTCTTTCAAAGTGTATAGAATCTGAGGATTTTTCACCAGCTACACAACGCTGGGGAGCTCTGGTGAGGGAGTGCCTGAGGCATTTGACTGCTAACCAGAAGGCTGGCAGGTCAAACCCATCAGCTACTCCTCAGAAGGAAGACTGGACAATCTACTTCCACAGAGATACAGCCTTGGAAACCCAAGGCAGGGTCTCTATTTCCATAGAGATACAGCCTCAGAAACCTAAGGAGGGGTCGCTATGAGTAGAATCCACTCAACAGCAGTGAGGTTTTTTTTTTTTTTTTTCTAATACCACACTGATTGATGCTACCATCATCTCTCAGACAGATCATGAATGTAGTCTCTTAACTCTTTGCTATGTATTGAATTGTGTCCCCAAAAGAGATATGTTGAGGTCCTAAACCCTGTACCTGTTAAAATGACCTTGTTTGGATATAGTTATTCTTTTGTTATGTTAATTATATCATGCCAGAGCAGAGAAGGTCCTAAGCCTAATCTCTTCTCAGTGGTGTTTTGTAAAAAGGGAAAATAGGCATATGGAGAGACTAGTGAGATACCACATGAGAATCCTACAATTCAAGTAATCTGACCCTGTCCTCAAGAGGAAAGATCATATCCCAATTTATGCCCTGAGTTCAGCCACTCCCAGCCTACAGAACTATAAGACAATAAATTGCTGTTCTTTAAAACCACCCACTTGTAGTATTTTTGTTACAGCAGCACTAGGAAACTAAAACACTCTTTTCACGTCTATCCTCATTCAAAATTGCCTGTAATCTAGTCTTAATTCAGTAGATCAAGTATGAGATTACGAGTTTGATAAAATTTCCTCTCTGCCCTAATCATCCAATGGTGATCTTTCTTACAAAGCACCAATTGGTTCTATATGGACTGACCATCCGTAGTTTCTCTAACCTCATTCCCTCCTCTTCTTCACCTTGTTCATTCCACTCCAGTCACAGTAAATTCCCTGTTTCTGGGGATACACCAGGGTCCTTCTTGCACTAGGGCATTTAACATGCTGCTCCCTCTCCTGGAATGCCTTTCTCAAGCTTTCCTCATTGCAAGTTCCCTCATTTCCTACAGAAGTTTGCTCAACTTGTGCTGTTTCAGGGGTTCCTCCCCTGTTCCTTTATTTAAAATTGTACACTCCCTTCCCAGATCTTGTCACACCCTATCTCCTACCCAGTTTAATTTTTCTTTAGCACCTGTTCACATCTGAGATACTATGCTTTAGTTATTGATCAGAGTAAATTCCAGGAAGGTAAAGATTTATCTTTGATTTATTCAGTTATGTCATTCATACCTAAAACTGTTCTTAACACATTGTAGGCAATATATATTTGCTAAAAGAACAGGCATCAGTACATTCTGATATTAACACCCTCTTTTTAACTATTATAGCCTTTTTAGTACTCTTTTATATCTTGTATCTTTTATATCTTACGAAAATGTATTCCACATTATTTCTTTTATCCCAGAATTTGCTAACTATTTTCATATGTTTCTTCTAGAATATGTTTCAACTTTGGATCTTCACTGAATTTCATAGATCAGGCAATGTTGGGAATGCTCTAGGTTTGTCCCATTGACAGAAATAAGCACAATTTGTACCTGCAAGGCAATATAGGTACCATGATTGAGAAGTGTTGATGTGTCTTTAAAGTTTTAGAGATAAGAACTTCTTGAGAAAATGTATAAGATAATGCAAAAAGCTGGAAGATTATGATACAATGGAGAGGTTTTAAAACTTAAAAGAATGTGGAATGGAGGAAGAGGAAAAGCTACCATACAGAATCACAGCTTAAGGGTAGTGCGTATTTTTGTTCATCAAAAAAAAAAAAAAAATGAATTATGGAAGAAGGGAGAAATGTGATAAAGGAACACTTGTATAGCTAATTCAGATGCAACTACTTTTCTAGAAGATATATCCATTATATTAAGATACATTTGCTGCTGAAATTTATTAAATTGCCTAAGTATTTCACACTCCATTTTGTGTCCCCAGTCAAATTTTACAAAGTTATTTGGAGGCTTTGAAGTATTAAGAAGTATTATGAAAGAATTTTGCAAGTACAGGGCTTTTTTGTATTATTTCTTTGTACTAATTGTTGGGACTTTACATGACAGAGGATACATGGTTGATAATAACTATTTTCGTGAAATTGAAATGATGAGCTCTTAGAATAAAAAGTAAATTATGATGATAAGAAAGGCTATTTAACTCATCTGATTTATTAGGCCTCTTACTGAATATGAAGGACAGTCAGATATCTTTTGTTTCTTTCTCTGGCTTCACTCTTCATCTTGTACCCTACTGTGTGCCCTAAGAGGTTAACTCATGTAGACAGCAACAACAGGCCATCTTGCCCTCTGGTTTCTGATGGATTTCAGCCAATAAATGACCCTAAACCAAAAATCAAACTCACTGCCATTGAGTCAATTCTGACTCATAGCGACCCCCATTTGGTTTCCATTGTTATAAATCTTTATGGTAGCAGACTGCCTCATCTTTCTTCCTTGGAGCAGATGGTGGGTTTGAGTGAGTGGCCCTAGCAGGATATGAAAAAGAAAAAAAAAAAAGAAAAAAGATAAGAGAAAGATTGAGATATTAATTGCCCCAACTTCCTCTCTGCTGGGTTACTGTGATTGTCTGTTTCCTTTTTCTAGATGCCACAATTCCTGTCAGTTGGCCTTCTTCATTCACTTTCTTCTCCAGGTTCTAGAAATACTTCCTTCTTCTGTCATGTATGCCTAGATGGAATAATGGCTCCCCACTTTAATGGAATACTATACCTGTTTGTTGATTTCTTCAACCCTACCCAACACTTTAAAAAAAAAAAAAAAACTCTGAAATACATGACTTGAGTGTGCCATCAGATTCCTACAGAGATTTAGATTTGGAAAGAAGAAAATTTCCTCCATTTCTTGGGAAGGTAAAAAAAAAATAGATGAATAATTAACAATTATTTTTTAGGAATTTATATGAAGATTAGAGATAGGTAAATGCTATGTTGATTGTCAGTAGGAAAAGTTGTCAACATATTGTATTATCTTATATGTCTTCTCAAAACACTAGCGAGTTTGACATTGATTTTAGACACTGGTTGAATTTTGAGAAATTCCAGTAGGAAAGAGTGATCAAATGGACCTAGCCACATAACTGAAAACAATACATGTCAGACCTACCTTCTGTGTCTTTCCATATTAGACAGAAATGTTGTGATATACGTAATTTTGCTGGACTAGAAAAATTATTTAGCATTGTATCCCATAATATTTATGAGGTAAATGGAAAATCATGGACTACTCACTATCAGAGGGGAAATGAAAAGCTGGCTTACCCTTACTGGTGGGGAAAAAAAAATCAAGTACAGAATGGTAGGTATGCGTCTTATTTCAGTTGTTGAGTCATTTCCAACTCATGGCAACCCCATGTATATCAGAATCAACTGTGCTCCAAAGAGTTTTCAATGGCTAAAATGTTGGAAGTAGATGGCCAATACTTTCTTCCTCTGTTATATTGTTGTTATGTACTGTCAAGTTGGGCCCGACTCATAGTGACCCTCCTTGGCTTTCTGAGGCAGTATCACTACTGAAGTAGATAGCCCAACCTTCCTTTTGAGGAGTGGCTGGTGGGTTTGAACAGCCAGCCTTCTGGTTAGCAGTCCAGTGCCTTAGGAACTATGCTACCAGAGCTCCAGAACAAATGGTTTGCATGGGCCCGGAATCAAACCCAGGCCTCCAGCGTGGCAGGCAAGAATTCTACCACTGAACCACCCATGCGCTGTCTTTCTTGCTCTAGTTAACTGAAATGTCCAAACTTTCAGTTAGCTGCCAAGTGTGTTAATGATTTGTACCATCTATCAACAAAGATTGTAGCTTAACAAATACTTAATTTACTAAAAGTCAACAATGTGATATGATGACTAAACTATCTAATTTGATCTTGTTGCTGTTGTTAGTTGCTGTCACGCTGATTCTGACTCATGGTGGCTCCATGTTGGCAGAGCAGAACTGCTTCATAAGGTTAAGGCTGTGATCTTTTGGAAGTAGATTTCAAGGCCTATCTTTTGAAACACCTCTGGGTGGTTTCATACCACCAACTTTCAAGCTAGCAGTTCAGCACTTAACCATTTGTGACACCTAAGGGCTCACAATTTGATCTTCATTTGCCATAATAGAAGTAAATTATACATTGTGGCAATTTTCAGCAATGCATTTTAAAAGTGAAGTATAAAATTGGAATGCATTCTGAAAAAACCACAAAAGAATGAAAGGTCTCAGATTCTTATCTTCAGAAGACTGTTGAAGAAACTAGATTTTTTTTTTTTGTTGTTTGGTTTTGTTTGTTTTGAAGGAAAGAAAATTCAAGTGGTTAAGTAGAACAAGATAACTTTTCAAATATATAAAGGGCTATCATGAAGGTGAATTTGACTTATTTCGAACATAAGGTCCAATGGTAAAAGATGAGAGATTATAGATTTGAGCTCAGAACAATTCAGTGATGGTTATGACTATCAGGCATGGATGAGTACAAGATGAATGATCACATAAAGTTGAAATTACAGAGGAGAGGCCACCACAGTGTAACCACTGACTAGGTCCCTGTCTCCCCTTTAAATTCTATAAACTATAAATATATATGTTCTGAATATTTTACTAAAAAATTTTATTGGAAAGAAAAATATACTTCTTAAAAACATGAAAGTGGTGAATTGATGTCAAAAGAGGAAAATTTTCCCTTCTATTTATTTCTCATAGGAATGTCTATTTTCCTCATACTTTTTTTTTTTTTTTTTTTTTGGTTTTTAAACCAATCTTTCACATGAGTTACCAGAGCACAGTGTGTGGAAAAATGGTTTCTAAAGAAATGTATTCATTGGAATTAGCTGCACTGGGAGTTTAGGAATATAGCCTTTGGGCTGAAAATTCAATCTGGAGGAAATCTCCCTTGTGCTTGTAATTCACTCTTTTGCTGTGGATTCTGTTGCAATTTTCATATCAGTTAACATAGATAATTGTATATGTAAACACCTTTTTCAATGACCTTACAAGAGTCACCGCTGGGTGTTTTAAATTCTGTACTTTTTCACGTTTGATAGGTACATGGAACAATCACAGCAGAGAAACATACCTTCATTTCACTCTCGTATTCAAGGTCACATGCCAAGGTTGCACGCTTTCTTTGCTCACTCTTTCTTTTGCTGCATGTGTAGAGCTCTGTTGTTGTTTTGAGATTCTTAGCATATATTTGCCATATGCTGAGCAATTACATGATTCATAGACTTTTGCTACATCTGGGTGACCTGCACAAATGGAGGCCAAATGTATTTTCATTCCTTTAGAAATGGAAAACAGGAGCTGGCTCAAGATTCTGTTCTTTGAGATTGAAGACAACTGCATAGATTTTGATACTTAGATGCTGTGAATAATTCTGTGCACAAAATCAGCATAATTGAAAGCAGATATGCACCAAGAACCATGGCATTATCTTACAGTCACCCCAAGTTTCCCACCCTTAAGATATATGCTATTGCCAAGCCATGTGATGCCTTCCTTTATAACACATCCAAATATGTCCTGTCCTCTCATCTCCTTCAGAGTAGCTCATCCCTATGTCCTGCCCTGAACTACAGCTTCCCGGTGTGTACTTGCCCAGATCCTCACCTCTGGGCTTTGCTTTGACTCTAAAAATCACAACAAAACTGCTGTTCTTACCTGTGCCACATCCAAGGCAAATATAAGTTCCTTCTTTACAGGCTTCTGAATACCTCAAGGCTTTTGTTGGCATGAGGCAGTGCCTCTACAAAGAAGACCAAACCTGTTTCAACTTCAGACAGGCATCCTGGGTCTTTTGTTTTCAAGGACTCATCAGCCAGTTTGCCTAAATCTCCTAGGTCAAAACACGAAGCTAAATTTTTAAACAATTCCGGCATTCTGTACATATGCCATAGCTACGCCATAATAAAACTTTTTCTCCAACAACAGGAATACAACAAAAATAATGATTATGTTTTAACTGTAACCAAAACAGATAGTCTTTTCTTTTCAGAGTAGAAAAAAGTCTGTTTTCCACAGCAGCAGAGTACTTACTTTCAGTCATTTGGAAATGGTTAAAGCAAGTCTGTACTGAGAGGAAAAGGTAATTGAAATAAGAAAATACAGGTTCGAATATCAGTTTTACCATTAATGTATCCTCATCCATAAAATGGGAATAGTAATCTGATTTCACAAAGTTGTTTTGAGCTTTACATGAAAACTTCTTGTTGTTGTTATGTGCCGTCAAGTCGGACCCAACTCATAGCGACCCCTCCTTGGGTTTCTGAGGCAGTATCACTACGGAAGTAGATTGCCCCA
>NW_006922055.1:1131722-1133208 GCF_000298275.1 Orycteropus afer afer | reverse complement strand
ACTTGGAAGGAAGACTAGGCAATCTACTTCTATAGTGATACTGGCTCGGAAACCAAGGAGGGTTGCTATGAGTCGGAGACGACTTTATGGCATGTAACAACAACAACAACAACAACTAACCTCTACAGGGTGTTAGTCTGACCACTGTTGTCAAAAATTAAGTTTAAATTCAGTGACTAATGATAAAGCTGTTGATGACATAATGATATTCTTCTATTGACCAATGGTAATGACATACGATCTTTGTTTTCTTTTTATGCTGTGCCAAGCTTTAAGAAAGCCAGAGAAGAATCTACCACAGACCTACATCTGGCTGTTATGCTAAAATTTCATTGCCTGTGTACTTCACCAACACCATCACAATCTCTAAATTGTCTTTATTCCAGTGGTGAAATTGTGTATGATGTATGTGTGGGAGTGGCTCCAGGGAAGAAATTAGAAGATGTAGATCATATCATAAATCTCTGTAGGCAGGTTCATTGTGTGTTAGATTAAATTAAAAATAAAAGGCAAATAACTGTATCCACTTAGACAAAAATAGTATGTATAACATTGGCCATTGTGGGTTAAGTTCAGCCTTAGGTCACAGGGAGGCCTCCAGATCCCAGTCTCCCCGAATTTGTCCAAGAATCATGTAATTGACCTGATTATTTATTTAAGGAGATTTTAAAGTTACAACAGTTTGGAGCCTATACATGATTTATCTTGTGAAATAAAAAAATATATATATATATTTATCTTTAGGCTTTTTCCAGCAATAAATAATTCTTGTTTGTAGATGCTAGAAAAACTTCTCTCATCTGCCATTGAGAGAAACAGGATGGACTAATGAGCAGGTGTGGAGCTAAATAATTTTGACTCTGTGAAGTCCAAGAAGTAACTACTCTTCTGTCACTCAGCCTTTGTTTTATTGACAAAGACTTGACAAATATTTTTTATTGTTCTGTTTTTTAGGTTTTGTATGTTTGTTTGCTAAAATCTTATTCTACATAAATTCATTTGGATTTGTTTAATCTTATCATCTAAGATTGTTTCTTGAAAGTGAACATTGAAGAAAATGTAGGACTACAAGAAAGAATAGGTGCCACGGTCTACAACTGTCAAGAGTTGGTAGAGATTTGTTGAGAATAAAATAGATGTCTTGTTTGTGTCAGTATTGTGGATGTAAGGATATGTAAGACATAATCTTGGCCTTTTACAATCTTGTGCTTTAAAGTGAGAGGCAAGAATATTAACAAGTAATGAGTACAGTGTGATGTCTGCTGATCAAGTGTCTGAGGACATTCCACCTAGAGTTGTTGATTCAAACCTTGTAGGTTGGACCTTGAATGATTACTGGGTATTCAGTAGGTGCAGAGGGCTTAGCTTGGAGATTTAAAACTATGGCATCATTGGATAATTGCAAGTGGTTCAGAGTTCAGCAAGTGAGTAGAGATGTGAGTTCTAAAGGCGGCTGAAATCTCATTTAAAAATGGCACTTTTGAGG
>NW_006922055.1:1122903-1124112 GCF_000298275.1 Orycteropus afer afer | reverse complement strand
AAATCTAAAAGAAGTAAGACTGATTAAGAGGTTTTGGCAGAAATATAGTCAAGAATAAGTAAGAAATAAGACTCAAGTCAACAGCTGAGGGGATTGAGACAGGGTTTGTTTTTGTTTTATTTATATTTATTTTTTGTGTACTTGTTTAAGCAGTATAATTGAAATCTATAGATGACTTCATCTGATTTACAATTTTGCAGAATCTGTCTGAAGTAGAAAGCAGTCCATGAGAATCATTTCAAGAAATATTTATCTAGCACCTACTATGTATCAGAACATCATGCAATGTGTGCATCTTTGTGTACTGACTATGATGTACATGTGAAAACTGTTTCCCTGAACGTTTCAGTGAAACATCCCTGAAAGCCATACAAGGGGAAGAATAGAGGCCTCAATTTAAATCTGTTTTCAATTAGAGCCCAAAGATAGCATCTACACAAGCTCTTAAGTACCTAAGCTAGAGTCTTCCTTTCTCACTAAACTCCCACCACATGTTGTTGTTCCAGCTTCCGTTACTTATTTTAGAGGAGGATGAAATTGCATTTGACTTGGAGTTTTGTAGATGACCCACTGGTGGCTCAGGTCCGTGAAGCCTCCAAATGCCAGCTGGCAACTCCTTGCATTTCTGCCTTTATTTATCTCATTTGGCTAATGGCTTGGGTTGGAAAAACAGATGATAGGTTAAGAGGCTGAAAATGATCATAAAATTTCATCTTAAAAAAGTGAGAGACATTAAGTGAAGGTGCTATTATTTCAATTTAAATGTTTGATTGCTACAAATCTGAAGTAATCTTCTACATTCTCAAGCTGACAATCTATCAGAGATACCAAATGCTACTTTCTTGCTTTCTAAATTTTTATCTGTCAATAGATTGAAAGTTAAATAATGTGACTTAGAGGTATGAACATGCTTGCAATTTACTACCAATAGCTCATTAATCATGCATTCAACAAAAAGCTTCCAAAAAGGGTTCAGAGTTAACATTTGGCTAGTCAGAGTGTGTGTCATTGCTACAGTCATAAAAAAAAAAAAAGTAAAAAAACTTTCTTTTAAGTTCAAGATTCACAATATCTCTCCTCTTATTGTAAGTTGCTGTGGCTTGATTATAGACTATATGGCCCATAAAAAGCATTTTAGGAACTAAAATTAGCTATGGATACAAGCAGAGCCCCAGAGAAGCAATGAGTTCATTAAAAAAAAAAAAAAAA
>NW_006922055.1:1120136-1121158 GCF_000298275.1 Orycteropus afer afer | reverse complement strand
CCTCACATTTGGAATTTGTCTGATTTTTATTTCATGATAAAACTAGATAGGAGTTAATGGGAAGAAGACAACAGAGTTAAATTTTATCACATCTTATCAAGAGTATCAACACCATTTATGACTTTTGAAGCTGACCATGATCTCCTGGCTTAGATGGAGTTGGTGAGGTTTCTCCACTACCAGTTGACTCTTTTTTTTTCACCCTTTCCATTCTGTACTCCTTTGAAGGAAGTCATAAATTCCTAATCCATTTATGCTTCCTTTCATTGAGGGCTACATAAATTATTCATATACCAAAAGCAAACTCACTGCTGTTGAGTTGGTTCCGACTCATAGTGACCCCTTCTTGGGTTTTCAAGGCGATATCTCTACAGAAGTACATTGCCCGATCTTCCTTCTGAGGAGTGGCTGCTGGATTTGAACCGCCAAACTTCTGGTTAGCAGTCAAATGCTTTAGGCACTACACCACCAGAGCTCCTAATTATTCATATGTTGTTATATGCTGTGAAATCATACCTGACTCACAGTGACCCCTCCTTGGGTTTCCGAGGTGGTATCACTACGGAAGTAGATTGCCCAACCTTCCTTCTGGGGAGTGGCTGATAGGTTTGAACCATCAGCCTTCTGGTTAATAGTCAAATGCCTTAGGCACTATGCTATCAGAGCTCCTAATTATTCATATAGCTACATAAATTACTTGGAATTCTCCTTCATGGGAGATTTGCTTTGTCTTTCTCATTTATTTTTTTATTCAGTTTTTTTATTTTTTTATTTTTTTTAGTATTAGTCCATATAATTAACTGGACTCATGGGTACTTATCTTATATTTCAGGTTATTACTTCATTTGGTTCCTGAAATTCTTCTAATTTTGGCCACTGGGGACTCCTTCATTTGGCTTGTGCTCTTGTGACATACTTTTACCAATGGTGTTTTGTTTCATTTTGGTTTTGAGCACTTCTTCACTTTCTATTACTAGGAGATAGTCTAGGTTCATCTTGTGTATTTCCTTCCTCAGATCTAA
>NW_006922055.1:1118203-1119561 GCF_000298275.1 Orycteropus afer afer | reverse complement strand
TTTTTTTTTTTTTGGTGGAGTATTGTAAGGCATTTGGCTGCTAACCAGTAGGTCTGGAGTTCAAACCCACCAGCTGCTCTGTGGATGGAAGACGGGGCAATCTATTTCTGTAAAGATTTATAGCCTCAGAAACCCAATGAGGGTGTCTATTAGTTAGAATCAACTCTATGACAGTGAGTTTGGTTTGAGTTTTGGTGTGTATATTAAACTAAGCATGTGTTCATACTAATGTCTCTAACTCTAATCCATTATGGCATAGATTATTCTATCCTCCTCTCCTTGCTTCTCTGTAAACTTCCTTTGCAGTAGTGGCTCCTACCACCCAAAATCCATTTATTTAATTCCAGTATATATGTATAACAGTATCAGAATTGTTGACATATACCTCTATGGAACAGAATGTTATCAATTAGAGCACAGTGCTATGCACAATCCTTTTACCTATAGTTTTACAGATGCCATTAATTTTCAAAGTTACTTAGGTTAGGACCTTTATCCCCTCCCTCTTTACGAGGTTTTTTTTTTTTTTTTTTTTCTGTAATAGTGTCAATTCTTTTATCATAGTTAGTATTCTTTCTGGGATCCCCAGCCTCCTAAACATTTTTTTTTTTTTAATTTCCCAATTTAAGTTTCACTCTGTGCTCTAAAATTCTATGAGTTTTGTAAATGCATAATGTCTTGTATCCAACAATACAATATCATACAGACAAAATTTATTGTCCTAAAATCCATCTGTACTTCACTTATTCAGGTCCCTTCTCCACCAAACTCTTGGTAATAACTGATCATTCATCAGTATTTTACTTCATGATCATTATTTTTGTGGTGTACATAAAATTTCATTGCCAAACTCAAGGTTACATAAGATTTTTCTTATCATCTGTTTTCTTCTAGATGTTTCATAGCATTGCATCTTATATTTAAGTTCATGATTCATTTTGAGTTATTATTATTACTTTCTTTTTGTAAAAGGTAAGGTCTATATCTAGATTCAGTTCTTTTTGCCTATGGACATCCAATTATTCCACTATATTTTGTTGAAAAGAATATTCTCTTTACATTGAATTTCTTTCACTCCTTTGTAAAAGACCAATTCACGATATTTCTGTGGGTCTATTTCTGGACTTAATATTCTAATCCATGGATCTAAGTGTCTATTCTTTTACCAGTACCGTGTTCTCTTGGTTATTGTAGTTTTCTAGAAGGTCTTAGGTAGAGTAATGTCAGTCCTCAAATTTTGTTTTTTTTCATCTGTGTCATGTTGGTTCTTCTGAGTCATTTGCCTTCTCATATACATTTTAAAATCAGCTTATTCATATGCACAGTTCTTTGATGGGATTTTCAGAGTTGTATTGATT